>NW_024117508.1:0-14323 GCF_003073215.2 Triticum urartu | reverse complement strand
CCGCGGTCTCGGGGACTACACCCAGTGGGTGCACTTGGTGTGCCCCCACCGGTTCTGATCCCACTCGCCTGGCCCGCCGGAGTCGAGTGCAAGGAGTAAGAGAGAGAGAGAGAGAGAGAGAGAGAGAACAATTGCGCCGTCAAGAAAAGAAGAACTCAGACCACAGTCGACTGCCAACAGTCGACCGCGGTCTCGGGGACTACACCTAGTGGGTGCACTTGGCGTGCCCCCACCGGTTCTGATCCCACTCGCCCAGACCGAGTGGAAGAGCGAAACTACCAAAAACGACAGCAACACCCACTGGGTGCTCTAATTCAACGCGAACAATAGGAGATTGTGTAGAAGAAGATTTTTTGAGAACAAAAACAGTCGGAAAGTCTACTCACCTCGACGTTGGCCCGAAGAGCGGCACTAGCGTCGTAGGCAGCTTGACTGCTCTCGTGCACTATCTTCACCCGCTCCATCATCATATCAGCCTGTCGGATGGCTTCCGCAGCCGCTTTCGACTGGTTGTCTGGAACGCGGTAGCTGGCGAAAAAATGTGCAGACGACCCAGGTGCAGCTGCTTGAGGGTCCGTGGTGTGGAGTTTGATAGTCGAAGGAACCACAGGCGCGGTCGACCACGTGGGGTGCCCACTCGGCAAGGGTGCAGCGAATGTCACAGCAGCCCTGCCCGCATCTTCAGCTTGACAGACGGGAGGCGTTGCAGTTGGTTCCTGCCGATCCACCCTGCCAGCTGTTACCTTCTTGCTCTTCCTAGGCTTAGGAGCCACATCTTCGTCGTCGTCCGGAAGGTCAATGATGTTGGGTGGAGCTGCAAGACAGAACATTCGACCCCAAGTGACCCACTCGACCCTAAAAGGATCAAGAATCGAAATCACAAGAGTTCATACCTGGGTTAGAGGTTACCGCATCCTCCATTTCCTCGTCCCGGTACTGGTATGAAGAGGTCCCTGACGTAGCAGCACTGCAAAGGCCCGCATTCAATCGGTTACATCCAGTTAATTGAATCCACATAAAGGACAAGTCAGATGGTTACCCGGAGATAGTAGGAACGGTCACTTTGATCTAAGGCAAAGCTTTGGGCGGTTTGGAAGAGATGGCTTTCGGCACTTTCGAAGCTGGAAGCGGCGCGACCTTGGATTGCTTTGGAGGCTTCTGAGTCGGTGTCGGGGAAGACGTCCTGGGGCGCTTCGAGGTTTGCCCGATCGGTTATGCCTCTAAGTCGTGCCTCGACACGTGGGAGATATAGTCGCATCGAGGGTGTTACATAGTCGGAAAGTCTAATCACCTCGACGTTGGCCCGAAGAGCGGCACTAGCATCGTAGGCAGCCTGACTGCTCTCGTGCACTATCTTCACCCGCTCCATCATCATATCAGCCTGTCGGATGGCTTCCGCAGCCCCTCCCGACTGGTTGTCTGGGACGGGGTAGCTGGTAAAAAAATGTGCAGACGACCCAGGTGCAGATGCTTGAGGCTTCGCGGTGTGGAGTTGGATAGTTGAAGGAACCACAGGCGCGGTCGACCGTGTGGGGTGCCCGCTCGGCAAGGGTGCAGCGAACGTCATAGCGGCCCTGCCCGCATCTTCAGCCTGACAGACGGGAGACGTTGCAATTGGTTCCTGCCGAGCCACCCTGCAAGTTGTTACCTTCTTGCTCTTCCTAGGCTTAGGAGCCACATCTTCGTCGTCGTCCGGAAGGTCAATGATGTTGGGTGGAGCTGCAAGACAGAACATTCGACCCCAAGTGAACCACTCGACCCTAAAAGGATCAAGAATCGAAATCGCAAGAGTTCATACCTGGGTTAGAGGTCACCGCAACCTCCATTTCCTCATCCCGGTACTGGTATGAAGAGGTCCCTGGCGTAGCAGCACTGCAAAGGCCCGCATTCAATCGGTTACATCCAGTTAATTGAATCCACATAAAGGACAAGTCAGATGGTTACCCGGAGATAGTAGGACCGGTCACTTTGATCCGAGGCAAAGCTTTGGGCGGTTTGGAAGAGATGGCTTTCGACACTTTCGGCGCTGGAAGCAGCGCGGCCTTGGATTGCTTTGGACGCTTCTCAGTCGGCATCGGGGAAGATGTCCTGGGGCGCTTCGAGGATTGCCCGATCGGCGTAGCCACCAAGTCCGGAGCGCGTGCTGGGTCATGAGTGTGCTTGGACCTCCTCTCCCTGCGAGGAGGCGAGTCGACTTCTTCCTCATCGGTCGAGTCATCGCTCTCCTCGTCTTCCTCGACTTCTGAATGCTCCTCGCCGCTCTCGCCCACACTCCCTTCTTCTTCAGCACCGGGGTCCTGCACTCGTTGGGCATCGAGTACATTTCGATGAGGGCCTGAAAGGATAACAATCAAAAGACATTCAGTCAACCACAAACGGGACATCACGTGGTGAATCGGAAAGATACTTGATAAAACAGAAATATACCTGCTCCAGCTGGCGCGAGTTGTCGAATGGAATCACCCTCCTGGATCCCCGAGGGTTGTCTTTGTTGCCAGTGATTCCCCTCAACCAGTTCTCCAAGATATCCTCGCTGACCTCCTCCGGGTGGATCCGAGTGGTATCTTCGAGCCCAGAGTACATCCACATCGGATGGTCGCGCGCCTGAAGAGGTTGGATGCGTCGACCGAGAAAGACCTCCAGCAGATCCATCCTGGTCACTCCGTCGCGGACAAGCTGGATGACCCGTTCGACCAGCTCCTTGACCTGCGCCTTTTCTTCTGAAACTACCTTCAGGGGAGCAGGCTTCTCCACTCGAGCCAAGAAGAAAGGAGGAAGTCCAGTCGACTGGCCAGGGGTTGGCTGATCCTTGCAGTAAAACCAAGTCGACTGCCAGCCCCGGGCCGAGTCAGGAAGGATCATCGCTGTGAAAGTACTCTTTCTCCTCATCTGGATCCCCAGACCACCGCACATCTGGATCACCCACGTCCTCTCGTCACTCGACTTGGCCTTTTTGACCGACTGGGAATGGCAAGTGAAGATGTGTTTGAAAAGCCCCCAGTGCGGTCGACAGCCCAAGAAGTTTTCACACATGGACACGAAAGTGGCCAGATAGACTATGGTGTTCGGAGTGAAATGGTGGAGCTGAGCCCCAAAGAAGTTCAAAAAACCCCGGAAGAAAGGGTGGGGAGGCAGCGAGAATCCGTGATCTACGTGGGTTGCTAAGAGGACACACTCACCCTCTCTAGGTTGCGGCTCAGTTTTGTCCCCCGGGAGCTGAGCCGACTTGTGGGGGATCAATCCCCCCTCCACCAGGTCATTGAGGTCGTCCTGCGTGATTGCTGAGCGGATCCAGTCGCCCTGGATCCAGCCCGCCGGCAGGCCGGACCTTGACGAGGATCCGCCCCGGCTGGTCCGCTTGCCCTTCGCCTTCGCGTTCGCCTTCTTCGCGCGTTCTAGCACCGCCGTCTTATCCTTCCCCATGGTGGCAGATCGAGCTCGAGCGGAGGTCCGGCGACGAGGCGGAAGCGAGAGTGGCGGAGAGATCGGGAGAAAGAGAAGAGAGAATGGTGGCGTGCGGAGCAGAGGCCTGGCCCGAGACCTTTTATAAGACCTTCTGCCGAGTGGCTGACTAGTGGACCCAAGCTATCTAAACAAATCCCGCAACATCGTGCGTAGTACATGGAGAAAAAGGTGGCGCGGGGATCGAGGAGACTTACGTAATCCGTCCCGATGACCTCATTTCCTCCCGTCTGGCGCGCTTCCCAATATTCGAATCCCGCGAGATCCGCAGAGAGCGGAACAACCTGTCAGACTGAAGGCAAACACCCTCTACATCATCATTTGGAATTCAACCATGAAAGTTCACTCGACAACAACCAAGAATGGACCAAGGCGACTGAGAAAGGAGTCGACGTCGTCTCCTCAACTCATTGTTTCAGGACAAGGCATATTCATAGCACAAAGAGTGGGTCGGAAGTGTTCTCAACCCCTTCCTCATTCGAACCCTGATCCATTCGGGGGCTAATGATGAAGCTATGTACCTAGGGTAGGGTCATGGACCTGTCCAGCATACCCTCCCCGAGGACATCTTTACAAAGAATCAGAAGCAGTCGAAGAGAAAATATCATCCACTCAACCATGAAGATGTGCTCACTCGACTTCCTTGAAGACACTCGACCACCTTGAAGACACTCAACCACCAGAAGACGAGAAGCTCTCCACTCTGCAACGGTCGCGACTTGAACCATATCATTATGGGCATTTATAACACTTTATTGTAGACGTTACCAGTAACGCCCCACCTTTATGAACATTGAACCCTGTGTAACGGAGGGGAGCTGGGGTCCTGGCGCACTCTATATAAGCCACCCCCTCCTCTGGGACAAGGTTTCGCACTTTTGTAAACACGCACACACGTATAATCCAGTCGACCGCCTCAGGGCACCGAGACGTAGGGCTGTTACTTCCTCCGAGAAGGGCCTGAACTCGTAAAACTCGTGTGTACAACTACTCCATAGCTAAGATCTTGCCTCCTCATACCTACCCCCATTCTAATGTCAGTCTTAGATCCACGACACCTGCTTCTTGGCCTGGCCGCGGCGGCGTCGGCACAGCTGTCGGTAACATTCTATGATGCATCCTGCCCGAGCGCATTGGCGACGATCAAGAGCGGCGTGACGGCGGCGGTGAGCAAGGAGCCCCGCATGGGCCCTCCCTGCTGAGGCTTCACTTCCACGACTACTTTGTCCAAGCAAGTCACCTCTCCCCTCGCTCATGATGCGTCAATGCGTGCACCTGATATTGCACCTTCTGCCCGTAACCCTAGCTATTTAGTGATTCAGAATCTTATCTCTTGCAGATGTTACGTGAGTTGCACACTTGCATGTATACTAGTAGTAATTACTTCTGCATAGTAACATGTTCAAACCAGTACATGACTTGTAGCACCGTCTAGGTTGCAGCTGGATGGGATCCATACTGGTGTGAATGTGACGTGCATCTATTTTGTAACATCCATACTGATGGTATCATGTTGATTAGATTACAGGGATGCAACGCGTCGGTGCTGCTTGCCGACACCGCCAACTTCACTGGTGAGCAGACCGTGTTCCCCAAGGTCAACTCCATCAGGTCTCATTTGATAGGGGAGGTTTTGCAGCCCCGGAGTGAAGGGGGGTCTGAGGAAATTTGGTTAATCCCTCTCTTTCACCCAATCCTCTCAATTCCCCACTAATCCCTCCTCCCTCATAAACCCCTCTATTTGGTTAAACCTCCTACAACAGCAGCAGCAAAGCAAGCGTCCAGTTTCATGAGTGCCTTGAGGCCTCGTTTGATAGGGGAGGTTTTACAGCCCCGGGGTGGAGGGGGACCTGAGAGGATTTGGTTAATCCCTCTCTTCCACTCAATCCCCTCAATTCCCCACTAATTCCTCCCCCTCATAAACCCCTCTATTAGGTTAAACCTCCTACAACAGAAGCAGCATAGCAAGCGTTCAGTTCCCTGGGTGCCTTGGGGGGTTTTCTGTACCACATGGATTGAGGGGGATTCGTGGGGATCGGAGAGGATTGGCCTGCTCAATCCCTACGTGCCAAATGGGCTGACAAGGATTTCTGGGGATTTTGAACCCTGCGAGGATATTCCCCTCCAAACCTCCCCAAACCTCCTCCACCAAACAAGGTCTGAGGGGTTTTCTGTACCACATGGATTGAGGGGGATTCGTGGGGATCGGAGAGGATTGGCCTGCCCAATCCCTACGTGCCAAATGGGCTGACAAGGATTTCTGGGGATTTTGAACCCTGCGAGGATATTCCCCTCCAAACCTCCTCCACCAAACAAGGTCTGAGGGGTTTTCTGTACCACATGGATTGAGGGGGATTCGTGGGGAATGGAGAGGATTGGTTTTCTCAATCCCTACATGTCAAATGGGCTGACAAGAATTTCTGAGGATTTTGAACCCTGCGAAGATATTCCCCTCCAAACCTCCCCAAACCTCCTCCACCAAACAAGGCCTCAGGGGACTCGACGTCATCGACAGGATCAAGGCGCATGTCGAGGCCGTCTGTGCACAGACCGTCTCTTGTGCCGACATCCTCGCCGTCGCTGCCCGAGACTCCATCGTCGCCGTACGAAATACTCCTATATGCTAGCCTAGCCGGCCGGTTGAGACACTCCTGGTTAAACTTTAGATGGATGCCCGAATTCTAAGTATTGATTTCATTTCGCAGCTAGGAGGGCCTTCATATACGGTTCCGTTGGGGAGAAGGGACTCCACCAGCGTGAGCCTCTCGAAGGCAAACAGGGACCTCCCTCCGCCAACCTCCGACCTCACTGATCTCGTCGGCAACTTCTCCAGGAAAGGGCTCAGTGTAACCGACATGGTTGCACTGTCAGGTAATTAATCGCTGCAATCATTACACCGAATAATTCGTGAGCTGTACTGATTTGCTTCACGTTTCAATTTCTTGCATGAAGACACTGAGTTTATTATTAGTACAGGAGTATTATTTTCGGGATAAATAGAAACGTTGCTTTTTTTCTTTTCTTGCGGGAGAAAAGGATGTGTACTCCAGATGGAAAGACATGCCACATGCTCCATCAGATACTCCCAAACATGTCTAGTCTTAGTCTAGTCAATGTTTGGCACGTAGCCTCTTTGTTCAGTAGAAAACTCACATGCATGCTGTAACAACCCTACAAAGATCATTTCAGAAAACAGAATGGAAAAAGAACCTACAAAGGTCAACAAGTAGCTTGATGGTTACACCGACAAGGCGACAAGTGACGAGGGACCAGCCGAGGGACAGCTACATCAGATGAATATGGGAAAGTGAAGGATGAACGTTCGCCTTCCTATCTTATGCTATATGGAGCGAATGTTCCCTGGCCTCTCATGTTGGGCAAGCGCAACGAAGTAGAAGAGTAAGAAAAGATAAAGAAGATAAAAAGGACACACCGAAGGTGAAAGCTAACTCGTGAATTCCGGAGACTACACGCGAGGGCAACAAATACATCGGGGGAGGGGCAGGGGCTTGAAAGGGGCTTACTCATGGCCTGGCGTTTAAGAGCATCTCCAGCCGTTGGCCCCTCAGGAGGCGTTAAAAATCACCTCCCGGGGACGCACCGGTGCAAACCGCGTGCTAGGGGCGTGATGCCCCCCAGTCGCGGCGCCTACGTTTTGCATCATCGGTCACGGGGTGAAGCACGCACGCCAGAGGAACAATGAAGGAAATACGTTAATGTTGTACATATGAGCAAATTACTACAAGATCTAATCCAAATAAACAGAAGATAAATCATGACTACAATAGCAGAGATTAAACTAATCATGCGAACTAGCATAGTAGATGAACATACCACATCTAGGGCACACACTAGAAACATGAATTCTACCACGATCTCGAACAGGAAGGATAGAATCGCATACGGTGGAGTGGGAGCAACACCGTCGGCGTTGACGTTGTCGCCTGTGTCGTCAAGGATGAGGTTGCCGAGGTCGGGGAAGAAGTCATCGTTCGCAAAGTCGTCGCTGCCAGCAGTCGCGCGAGAGCGCTCCCCAAAAACATGATCGCCCCTCTCCCTTACAGGATCACAAGAGGCGGGGTTCCGGAGGCCTACTGTCCCTTCTCCCGGTGCACGGCGAAAGGAGGGATGGATAAGACTTGCTTGGTGGCGCAATGATCTGGAACGGTGATGCGAAATCATACAAAGCGGCGGCGGCTAGGGTAGACGTCTGTCTGACTATGTAGTGCGGGCCGGGTAGGTCGTGTGAGTAAATCCCACGGCCGAGTCACGATCCAAAAGAATAGGAAACGGTTCAGTAATTAACGCGTCCATTAATTATTAATTAGTGGCTCATTAATTTTCCCGAGCAGCAAAAATATAGACAATGTGCATAGCTCTGTTCTCGGCTTGGCTCAATCCCGCGGCGCGTCAGGACGAGGCGAGGCGAGGCGTGGCATGGCGAGGCGAGCGAGAAGGAGGAGCGCGCGTGTAGGTCTCCTCTTCTCATGCTCATACAAGTGGTGGAAGAGCTCACCTTATAAAGAGGTGCAAGTCTCTCTCAACTTCCTTGGTGGGACTAAACTCTAGTCTCACTCACTCCACTCACATATGTGCATGAATGGGTCAAGAGAATTTCAGAATTTTAGTTGGGCTTTGGCCCAAAGGCCTACTAGCAAAATTCCAACAATCTCCCACAAAGTCTCATTGGCATATCTCATCATTCAGTTCCAAAACATTGTTTATATACCGGTTCTTAGTGGAGACTGTGAGGTTGAACTTTCACTTCGAGTTTTATGCTACACTAGATCACAACTTGAATAGTGGACTATGCCTTGAACTACAAGTTTTCTGCGAAACTAGTTTCACACAAATTCTTGACCGATATTGGGCTGCTGTAAGGCTTCTGCGCGGGTGGAGCATATACGTCGTACTCCAGGGCCTTTCATGAATTTATTAGAGAACACCCAATTCTCACAGACTGCGACGTTAACAGGCAAATTCATATAGGTGTGTTTCTCAAGGGATGCTCTGCAGGACAACATCTCTGCTTACCTGAATTAGCCACTTGGAACACATTAAGATAAGTATCAACCAGCCATGCAGATCAGGAGAGTATTGCATCTTCATGGAGTGGGATAATTAATATAAGGATACTCTCCTCCCAACTAACCAATAGCTTGTCTCCCACTTGTACTTCACGGGATCTCCGATCACATAGAGTGGGTTACCATTATGGACAACTCATGCGGTGGGTCTCAAACCCATCTCCATCGATGCATTATTTATCACATTATGTGATAAACCCTTTGTGAAGGGATCTGCCAAGTTTTTCTATGTGAATATAATCCAACGTAATAACTCCAGAGTTCCTCAATTTTCTGATAGATTTTAGTCTTCTCTTCACATGCCTTGAGGACTTCATATTGTCCTTAGAACTGTTTATCTTGACGATCACAGTTTGATTATCACAGTTCATCAGGATATGGGGTATTGGTTTTTCAACCATAGGTAAGTCCATCAAGAGCTCACGAAGCCACTCTTCTTCAATAGTGGCAGTGTCTAGAGTTGTGAGTTCTCCTTCCATAGTTGACCTTGTTAAGATGGTGTGCTTGCAAGACTTCCAGAAAACAGCGTCACCACCAAGTGTAAAAACATAACCACTTGTGGCCTTAATCTCATCAGCATCAGATATCCAGTTTGAGTCACTATAACCCTCTAGTACCCTTGGATACCTGGTGTAGTGAATCCCATAGCTCGTGATTCCTTTCAAATAGCGCATAACTCTCTTAAGTGCATGCCAATGACCATCTCCCGGTTTTGACACAAACCGACTTAGCTTGCTCACAACAAAAGAGATGTTAGGCCTCGTGGCACTCACCAAATACATAAGCGAGCCAATAATCTGAGAATACCTCAATTGATCTCTAGCAATCCATCGATTCTTTCGAAGCAACATACTAGCATCATATGGAGTTGGAGAAGGTGTGCAGTCGCTATACCCAAAACGACTCAAGATCTTTTCCACATAATGAGACTGAAGCAGTGGGATCCCACCATTCTCATCTCTCAACAGCTTGATATTTAAGATAACATCAGCTGCTCCTAGATTCTTCATCTCAAAGCAACGAGATAAGAAATCCTTAACCTCCTTGATTAAATCAAGTTTGGTTCCAAATATTAGTATGTCGTCGACATACAGACAAAGAATAACTCCTTTGCCCCCACCATAGTGATAGTACACACACTTGTCACCATCGTTTACTACAAAGCCGGCAGCAGTTAATGTTCTTTCGAACTTCTCATGACACTCCTTAGGAGCTTTTTTAAGGCATAAATACTTTAATAACTTACAATCCTTTCCTTCCTGACTAGTTACTACAAAACCATCTGGCTGATCCATGTAAATTTCCTCCTTCAACTCTCCATTGAGGAAAGCCGTCTTAACGTCCATTTGATGAACGAGAAGACCATGTGAGGCAGCCAGTGATAGTAGCACCCGAATTGTGGACTGTCTAGCCATGGGTGAGTAAGTATCAAAGAAGTCTTCACCTTCTTTCTGGGTATAACCCTTAGCCACAAGCCGTGCCTTGTACTTTTCAATTGTACCATTAGGTCTAAGCTTCTTCTTGAACACCCACTTACATCCTACAGGTTTGCATCCATAAGGATGGTCAGTGATCTCCCAGGTTCCGTTAGCTAAGATGGAATCCATCTTGCTACTAATAGCTTCCTTCCAGTAGTCAGCATCAGGAGATGCATAGGCTTCTGAAATAGTCCTGGGTGTGTCATCCACGAGGTGCACAAATCATCACCAAAAGACTTTGCAGTCATCTGTCTCTTACTCCTCACAGGAGTTCCATTGTCACCCTCAACAGGATTCTCAACGTGTTCCATCGCAATGGTGGGTTCAGGAATTACAGCGAATTCTTCACTAGATGGAGTAGGTATCTCCTGATTTGATGAAATCGACATATCCTTCATAGAAAATATGTCCTCAAAGAAAGTTGCATCATTCGACTCCATAATCGTACCAACATGCATGTCGGATACCTCAAATTTTATTATCAAAAATCTATAACCAATGCTAAGAAAAGCATAGCCCAGAAGAACACAATCCACGGTTTTTGGTCCAAGCTTGCGCTTCTTGGGAATTGGTATATTGACTTTCGCCAAACAACCCCAAGTACGTAGGTAAGAGAGTTTCAATCTTTTCCTTTCCCATTCCTCAAATGGAGTCATGGTCTTATGCTTTGTGGGAACTCGGTTTAGGACATGACACACAGTCATTAGCGCCTCCCCCACCATTCCTTGGAGAGACCCGATGTGTCTAACATGGTGTTAACCATATCAGTTAGAGTTCGGTTCTTTTTTCCGGCTACCCCATTTGACTGAGGTGAGTAGGGAGGCATCCTCTCATGGATTATACCATGTTCCGCACAAAACAGATCAAATTCATTGGAAAAATACTCTCCACCACGATCGGACCGAAGCCATTTAATTTTTTGATCAAGTTGGTTCTCTGCCTCAGCTTTATAGTTTTTGAAGAAAGTTAAAGCCTCGTCTTTTGATTTCAGAAGATACACATAACAATATCTAGTGGAGTCATCAATCAACGTCATGAAGTATCTCTTTCCACCTTTTGTCAACACGCCATTCATCTCACAAAGATCAGAATGTATAAGCTCTAGTGGCGCCAAGTCTCTTGCCTCTACAGTCTTATGGGACTTGCGAGGTTGCTTAGCTTGCACACATACTTGGCACTTAGAGCCTTTGACAGTAGAGATTTTCGGAATTAAATCCATATTGGCTAGCCACGTCATGCAACCAAAGTTAATGTGACAAAGTCGTGAATGCCAAATATTAGACTCACTATTGTGGCAAACATTATTAATAACTTTAGTGCAAATATCTGACAAAGATAGGCGGAACAAGCCTCCGCTCTAATAGCCTTTTCCAAAAAATTGTCCATACTTAGAAATTAAAACTTTATTGGATTCAAAAACCAACTTAAAACCATCTTGACATAAATGGGAACCGCTAACGAGATTTTAATTGATGGACGGCACATGATGAACGTTCTTCAGACGCACGGTCTTCCCCGAAGTAAACTTCAGATCGACTATACCGACACCTCAAACGATGGCATGTAACCCGTTTCCCATCAGCATGGGAGAGGTCCCTGTGACCTGGTAAGAATAAAATATAGAGGCATCAGCACAAACATGTACATTGGCACCAGTGTCAATTAACCAATCAGGAGATTGAAATACCAAAAGGATGGTAGGAAGAATATTGTACCCAGATTCCTTCATATCAGTATCACCGATGACAACATTAGCAGACTTGCCGCTGTTCTCATGTTCACGCTCCTCAAAGCGGTTAGGACACTTTGGAGCCTAGTGATTAGGATCACCACAGACATGGCAAAGTCCCTTCCCTTTCTTATGAGAATTCTTCTTGAAGTTGGTAGAATGTGACGGCTTGTTCTTTGTATCAAACTTGCTGTTGCCGTGAGTTTTTGTTCTTGTTGTTTTTGAACTTCTTGGGCTGGAAGTTCTTCTTCTGTACCATGTGGACACTAAAAGCTCCCTTAACAACTCGAGCACGTGTGTCCTTTTCTCTCGCCTTCTCTTCAACATCAAGAGTACCAATGAGACCCGCAATGGAAAACTCTTGTCTCTTGTGTTTCAGAGAAGTAGCAAAATTGTTCCACGAAGGTGGAAGCTTGGCAATGATGCCTCCGGCAACACACACTTAAAGTACTCAAGTTCCTTTGCGAGCGACTGTATCTCATGAGCTTGTTGTACGACAGAACGCTCATCAGTCATCTTGTAGTCATAGAATTGCTCCATGATGTACAACTCGCTGACACATTCCGAGGCACCAAACTTGGCCTCGAGCGCAGCCCACATGTCCTTGCCGTTGTCAAACGACATATATGAATCCACAATGGAATCATCAAGAATACTCAGAAGAGCGCCTTTAAAGAAAGTATCGATCTTCTAAAAAGCTTCTAGCTGTGTTGGATTAAGATCGCCCTCAGGCTTGCCCTTAGTGGCGTCATAGCAACCCATGGTCTGAAACTAGTAGACTGATCTCGTGCGCCACCTCTTATATTGCACCCCCTTAAAGGCAGGCGGCTACAGATGGGCAACAAAACCACTCGGAGTAAATTTCCTATAATCAGGTTTTTGGATTGTTGGAAATATGAGCAAATTCCTACGAGATTTAATCCGAATAAACAAAAGATAAATCATGACTGCAATAGCAGAGATTAAACTAATCATGCAAAATAGCATAGTAGATGAACAGATCACATCTAGGGCACACACTAGAAACATGAATTCTACCACGATATCAAACAGGAAGGATAGATTGTCGCCAATGTCATCGAGGATGAGGTTGCCGAGGTCAGGAGAAGAAGTCGTTGTTCGCGAAGTCGTCGCTGCCAGCAGTCACGCGAGAGCGCTCCCCAAAAACCTGATCGCCCCTCTCTCGCACAGGATCATGAGAGGCGGGGTTCCGGAGGCCTGCTGTCACTTCTTCCGGTGCACGCCGAAAGGAGGGATGGAGAAGAATTGCTTGGCGGCACAATGATCTGGAACGGTGATGCTAAACCATATGAAGCAGCAGCGGGGGTAGACGTCTGCCTGACTATATAGTGTGGGCCTGGTAGGTCGCGTGAGTAAACCCCACGCCCGAGTCATGATCCAAAAGAATCGAAAACGGTTCAGTAATTAACGCGTCCGTTAATTATTAGTCAATGGCCATTAATTTTCCAGAGCAGCAAAAAAATAGACAACGTGCATAGCTATGTCCTCGGCTCGGCTCAATCCCGCAACCCGCGTTGCGTTGTGTCGCGTCGCGTCATGACGAGGTGAGGTGTGGCGAGGCGAGCGAGGAGGAGGAGCGCGCGTGTAGGTCTCCTCTTCTCATGCTCATACAAGTGGTAGAAGAGCTCACCTTATAAAGAGGTGCAAGTCTCTCTCAACTTCCATGGTGGGACTAAACTCTAGTCTCACTCACTCCACTCACATATGTGCATGAATGGGCCAAGAGAATTTCAGAATTTTAGTTGGGCTTTGGGCCAAAAGCCTACTAGCAAGATTCCAGCAGTTAATGAGAAGAATATGGTGGGGTAGCGATAGGAACAAAATGGGGAGGTGCCAAGGAGAGAACTAAGAGAGTAACGGAAATTGAAGAAGGCAACATGATGGAGGTCTAATACCTCCTTACGTTAGTGGAGGCCCATACTGTGACGCCCCCGATTCAATCGTACACTAATCATACACGCAAACATGTACGATCAAGATCAGGGACTCACGGGAAGATATCACAACACAACTCTACAAATAAAATAAATCATACAAGCATCATATTACAAGCCAAGGGCCTCGAAGGCTCGAATACAAGAGCTCGATC
The DNA here is from genome assembly GCF_003073215.2 of Triticum urartu. Lineage (NCBI taxonomy): Eukaryota > Viridiplantae > Streptophyta > Magnoliopsida > Poales > Poaceae > Triticum > Triticum urartu. The sequence continues at coordinate 457 of NW_024117508.1, read as the reverse complement.
ATAGACGAGTCAGCGGAAGCAACAATATCTGAGTACAGACATAAGTTAAACAAGTTTGCCTTAAGAAGGCTAGCACAAACTGTGATACAGATCGAAAGAGGCGCATGCCTCCTGCCTGGGATCCTCCTAAACTACTCCTAGTCATCGTCAGCGGGCTGCACGTAGTAGTAGGCACCTCCCGAGTAGTAGTAGTCGTCGTCGACGGTGGCGTCTAACTCCTGGGCTCCAACGTCTGGTCGCAGCAATCGGGTATAGGAAAGGGGAAAAGGGGGAGAAAAGCAACCATGAGTACTCATCCAAAGTACTCGCAAGCAAGGAGCTACACTACATATGTATGCATTGGTATCAAATGGAATAAGGATATCATATGTGGACTGAACTGCAGAATGCCGGAATAAGAGGGGGATAGCTAGTCCTTTCGAAGACTACGCTTCTGGTAACCTCCATCTTGCAGCAG
>NW_024117507.1:0-13227 GCF_003073215.2 Triticum urartu | reverse complement strand
GCTTGCTGAGGGCCGCCGGCAAGAGGCTCGGGGTGGTCGGGCTGGGCGGGCTGGGCCACGTCGCGGTCAAGTTCGGCAAGGCCTTCGGGCTGCACGTCACGGTGATCAGCACGTCGCCGGCCAAAGAGCAGGAGGCCAGGGAGAACCTCAAGGCCGACGACTTCATCATCAGCACCGACGACAAGCAGATGCAGGTACCTAATCTAATGGCCATTGCTAGCTTGCGTCCATAGTCCATCGAGTCCACTGTCGGATTGCATTAGTCGTTAACTCTAGCTTGCGTCAGTATTTAACCTTCTTGCAATTTGTAGGCTATGGCGAGGAAGCTTGACTACGTGATCGACACAGTCCCGGCGGCGCACTCGCTGGGACCAATCCTGGAGCTGCTCAAGGTGGGCGGCGCACTCGCCCTCGTCGCCGCTCCGGACGGGCCCCTCGAACTACCTTCCTTCCCGCTTATTTTCGGTGAGCTAACTAATTAACATGCTACTCTAAGTGTCGTGACTAAAACCACGACACTTATTTTAGATCGGAGGAAGTAGTATTTACCATCAATCTCGCGCTGTCTCCATCCTGTTTAACAACTAATTTGACATGGTAAATCTTCTGGATGCATGGGTACGTACAGGGAACAAGACGATCAGTGGGAGCATAACGGGGGGAATGAATGACCATCAGGAGATGATGGACCTCTGCGGGGAGCACAACATCACCTGCGACATCGAGCTCGTCTCCAACGACGGGATCAACGGCGCGTTAGCCAGGCTCGCGCGCAACGACGTCCGCTACCGTTTCGTCATCGACATTGCGGGGGGTGACTCCAGGTTCTAGCTAGTTTTGTTGCTCTGTGTCAAAATGGAATGAAATGATGGGTATCTGTTTGAGTTCAGCACGAAGAGAGTGATGGATCTTGAATTACTAGTGAGATGTGAGAAACTGTATGTCGTCCTCCTATTGGCTATGATGTTCCTTGTATGCAATTCATCATTGAGTTTTCATTTTTTTTCAACAATGTAAATTTTCTAATATTTGGTTAACTGGATTGTATCTTGTATTCCAAGTCTCAAGACGGCTGCCCAGTACTAGTAACAAAACGGAAATATGATTTCAGCTAAAGTTCACATTTACAACCCTGTTTTCCTAAACGTTTTGTGAAGCATACGCACAAACATCAGGACAAACACTTACTTCAGTTTAAATTTGAAACTGAGGGAGTAGTTAATACTCCCTCCGTCCGAAAATTCTTATCTTAGATTTGTCTAGATACGGATGTATCTAACACTAAAATATAACTAGATATATCCGTATTTAGACAAATCTAAGACAATAATTTTGAGACGGAGGGAGTACAATATAATGGTGTCACATCCAGCTTTATATTCTTCACTCTGAATTCAGAACATGTACTGAATGTTTACATGAGTAGTGCTACAAATGCCCAGAGCCGGCTTCGACGTTGTTTTCCCTCTGGTGTACTCCTTAGTCTAAGATATGCAATTTGTACCGGAAGTGCATGGGTAGACCACCATCAATATTTCTAACAACTCTCCTTACGCATGACGAGCACGGCGGCAGCATGAAGGGGTAACAGAGGACTTGTCCTCGCTGGTTCCACAGCCTCACCAACCACAGCTACGGCTACAAGGCAACCAATTTATCTTAATAAAGTCCGAACTGATGAAGAGATGTGGGTAGATTGCAGAATTTTTTTTTGTTAATGCCTCGTTGGCAGGGTCTTGAACTTGACGTCTCTTCCAAATTGATAGAGAGATGCGGGCGATATATTTGAACAGGCCATCATGGCAGTGAAGTGGGTGTCGTCGATGGGTGTAGGCATGTACCAGGTTTACACTTGAGATGTTTTTCATGGTGTATACCTCCACTAACTTGCACAAATCTTCTGTTCATGGTAAAAGTCAATCACTGTGATGTTTTACCACTAATGGGCGCAAAACCCGTCGGTAGATGGGTTTAGAGGAGCATGTCAGTGATAGATTAATCCCTAGTAGTGAATAGCATGGTCAACTCTTCGTGCCAGTACACACATTATATAATACCTCAAATCAGCGTGAGCTGCATTCTCTGCTTTAACAAGTACAAAACATCTGAGTTGTATCTACGAGTGTGCTGTACGGTGTAATTAACAAGCTTAAACGATGATCCTCCTGAGAGCAAATCAGTCATCTCTCCCAATTTGTCGGATCTTGGTTTGTGTTGATCTACCTGTAACCTCAATGTCAACGGCAGCCCCAACGGCATCACCATAATAATCCATGTTGATGTAGTACTTATTTTTAGTCTACCCAACACCAATTTATCTTGGTCATGGTCATGTGCTGATCTACCGGCAACTTCAATTCAATGACAAAACGACAGTACCAAGGCATACACATCACTATTGAATCCATGTTGATGTACTCTACCCAACACCTTTGTACGTAAGATTAACTCCAACAGTACCTCGGAAAATTTAGGCTCCGTTGGCGCGTCAATGCACGCATAGGAGCCAACTAGCGCGGCAGGCGCCGGTTAGCAGAGATGGTGAACAATGACATTGGCGGATCAACAATGTGCAAATAACTTATGTCGTTGTTCAGCAGATGATGTCATTCCTTTGTTGAAGATGTTCGCTCAAAGTTCCATATTATGGTTCAAAAAAACACGTCAAAGAAAAAACATAGCACACCTTTTCCAAAAATAAGTCTGAACTGGGCTCAAGCTGTATGCGAAAAGAATTTACTTTCTTATTTTTGGTCAAATGAGCAACTGACGGTGAGGTGTCACAACGATTTTGATCCTTACCGCGCCGGCATCTCTGAGTCATGATTCCGATCTTCATGTGATGCCATCGAAATGTATAGTGTATTTATATCTACACAGGAACGTGACAGGGATCCTTTTCTGAGTCATGATTCCAATCAACATGTGATGCCATCTTTCAGAAATGTATAGTGTACTTATATCTACATGGGAACATGACAGAAAGACACAATGTGTGCATAGAGTAACATTACGGTGTATGATCGTTTTTGTTGTTAATAAAGAAGAAGTTGCACCAACCACGCGGGTGATTTTATTAACCCCATGCTCAACGGCCGGCTGAGGACTAGAAAATGGTTATGTGATAATCTTTTTTTTAATTATGTGCTGGATGACAGCACTTCACATGCCACAAGGTGTTATTATATTTGCGCTTAAAGAAATGGCATCTGACGTGCGAGTGGCCCAAGTAATAGTTTACTTAGCATCTCCTCAAGGGAAGGAAAAAAGCTTGATTTTCCATGACAAGTGAAGTTCAGCTGACCAGCGATCCCTGTCATGTCACAGAGGAGAAACTGTGAAATTCAGGTGAGAAGGCGTGATCGTCACATCTCTACTAGTCAAAAAAGTTGGTTCCCTAGCCTCCTCTCCTTTCCGATTTTTTACTCCCTTTCATGTTGTTGTTTTAACTACAACCATTTTCGCATAAAATAAAAACCAACATAAATATAATAACTTGTGATAATATAAACCAAATGGATACTTTTCCATAACCATGTCCTCTACTATTAAAAGGGAGTTCTGAACTAATTGATCATGTCCTTAATGCCCAAACTGCTGAAACTCCGGCGCTTTTGCAAGGTTTGAAGTTTCTTTCAGAGATTGGGTGCACAAAGGTGATAGGAGAATCAGATTGTCTTGAACTGATTGAAGCATGCATCGGAAAAACTGAGATTTTGGGTCCTAATGCAGCGATACTTGCGGACTGTTTTCATATTGCTCATGGCATTCCTAGAATTTGTTTCAAGCGTTGTCCAAGGGAAGCTAATGAATTGGCACATTTTACAGCTTGATACTGTTATGGTGTTAAGGCTCGTTTTTATTGGGCGGATGTTGCTCCAAGTTTTTTATTATCTCATGTACTCAATGATGTAACATTGCCACAGTTTAAATAAAGTGCCATGAGGCTATCCTTAAAAAAAGGAGTTGGTTTGGTCGCCCTACCTCCTTACTGGTTTTTTCCTCCCTGCGTGACCCTCCTCCTTTGGTTTCTTGTTGGTTTGTTAGTCACCCCAACCGATGTCACACAAAATACAAACCAACATAAATAGTATAGAACAGGACCATTTTTTATACAAGTTTAATATTTTTCAAATACATGAAACAGTTGTCGTGTACATCTGAAACATTTTTCTATTCATGCATGCTGAACATTCTTTCAAATATATGATTAACACTTTTTCCAAACATACATTTTGATGTCAATCTTTTTCGTACACATTCTGTATTTTACTTATACACCAGAAATATTTTTATGTACATGTTTGTATTTTCCAAATACATGATTAACATTACAAAAACTTATATTTTTATCTCTACTTTTTCATACATTTTTAATACATCAGGAATGCTTTTTATGTACGTGTTTAAAATTTTCCAAATACAGTATTAAGATTTTTGAAAACTTATATTTTTGATGTCTACTTTTTTTCATACATTTTTTAAAACATATATTTTTATATCTACTTTTCCCAACACATTTTACATTTTTTTGCATACATCAGGAATGCATTTTATATACACGTTTAAGATTTTTCAAATATATGATTAATATATTTTTCATATATATGTTTTCATGTCTATTTTTCATACACATTGTAAAAAAATTGTATACATTACAAACAATTTTCATACATGGTTATCTTTTTCAAATGCGCGACTAGGAATTTTTCATTTTTGTGTATAATGTGATTTTTATAATAGAAATATTTAGTATATTTTAAAATATAAGCAAAAGTAAAAAAATAAAGAACAAACGAATGAAAATTTGAAAAAAAAATAAAGAAAAAAGCGCTGAAGGACTATAGTCGGTGCTGGGTCGGCTCATTCTTGCGGCTGCTTGACGCGAGACTGTGCTACGTCTTGGGACCTCCTTGTTAGCGAAATCACTAATTGATGAGTACTCTTTTGAAAGATCACTCCCACCAACCTAGGTGTGATAAGTGGCGCTGCATGTGCGCCACTTGTCGCAACTTGAGAGTTTTGCCTTTTTTTCGTAGTTCTGTTAATTCAAAACGTTTACCTATTGAATCGTACGTCTAAATCTCGAACCGTTTTCATTATTGAATTACTCACGTCGAGATCTTCAAAACTAGATCCCATGTTGATAGGTTTTGACGAACTTTTTTCACGAAAAAAACCGGACGAGAAAACCAAACTACGAGCACCTTTTTCCCCCTTTACGAAAGCCGTTCCTGGTAGGCACGGTGAAGCAAATCCGTGCCTCTCGTGGAAGCAAAACTGTGCCTCTCACAAAAGAAAAAATACGCGGTTTTTCCGTTTCTGAGAGGCACGGCCTAGCCTCTCGCGGAAGCAAAACCGTGCCTCTCATGAAAGAAAAAGAGAGAAAATGTGTTTTTCTTCCCCATTTCCGATAGGCACGGCCGTGCCTCTCGAGGAAGCAAAACCGAGCCTGTCACGAAAGAACAAAAAAAGAGAGAAAAGACGTTTTTTCCCGAGAGGCACATATGTGCCTCTCGCGGAAGAAAAACTGTTTTTTTATCGAAAAGCTAAGGAAGACCGATGAAAAACCTAAAAGTTGAAAAACCGAAAAAATCATGTGAAAAGCTGAAAATGCGTGCGAAAAAAAAAACAAAATTCGGAGGTAGCGTGCGACACGTGGTAGCGGCTTAGAGCGTGCTAAGTGGCGCGCTCTTAGGCCACCCCAAGTGATCGTTGTGAGGCTCCCGATGGAGCGCTCGTCAACTAGTTGCTCTCCCTCGTTAGCGCCTTCAGTGCCAACTAGCGGTCATGGTGGCGCCCGCAGGTCATCATGGTCCGCGGCCCAGCGTGCATCACTCGCTAGCCTCTCTGCCCGCTGACGCTTTCCGTCGCTTTTTTTCATTGCCTCACTTTTTTCCTCAGTTTATCCTTTTCACCGTTGTGTTATTCACTTGTTTTTCCAATTTAAAAGTTCATCTATTATGGAAAAAAGTTCTCCAAATTCAAAGTTCAAAAATAAAAAAAATTCACTAAATTCAAAGAAAAGTTCACCAATTTTGAAAAATAAGTTCACGAAACTAGAAAAAGTTTGTTGATTTTGGAAAAAAATACGAATTTCAAAAGAGGTTCATTAATTTTGAACAAATGCTCATCAAATTTGAAAATAAAATCGTTGATTTAAAAAAAATCATGATTTTGAAATAAAGTTCATCAATTTTGAAAAATTGCTCACGAATATTTTTTAAAGGGTCATAGATTTTGCAAAAGGTTCATTCATTTTGAAAAAAAATTATGATTTTTTAAAAAGTTCATGGATTTTGAAAAAAAAAGTTCGTGAATTTTGGAAAAAGTTCATCTATTTGGAAGAGAAAGTTTGCATATTGGAAAAAAGAAGAAAAAGTTCACAAAGAAAAAAGGAACAAAGAAGAGATAAAAAACATGGATGTAATCAAAAAGGTAAAATGGGTCTGGCCACCGCGGAAGGCGGGGTGTGTGCCCGTTTGTGGGAAGTGAAGAGAATGGCGCTTTAGGCGCCGAATCGCATTTGGCCTACGTCTTGCAATAAGCCAGCATAGTCGTGCCCAAGCCCCGTTCGCAATCCGTCAACCCTAGCCGACTCGAGTCACCGCTAACGTGTTGAATGCCCTGGAATACGCCGAACCCGCTTGCTAGGGCTATTAGTAGAATACCCGAGCGTTGTTATGGGCTATAGTGCATATACGTGAATCAAACAAGTAATCAATTAAGGTAGTCTCCAAGGTCTACGCTCATTTCTCGTCATAAGGCCGGGCATGTTCGGATATCAAACAGACACCCAGCGGGTTCCCGAAAATTCAACCACCTGAACAGTTAGGGCTCCCCCAAATTCAGCACATATGTGGGAAGAAATGTGGTTGTACGGACTATCCAATATGTTATCTCCAACACACGGCCCCACCTGCACGACGCATCCTATTTTATCATCTCTTTAAAACCGGATGACACCCACCTCACCTTTGCCATGTCGCCCTCTCTCCTTCACACCGGACTTCCCCAATCTATCTCACCTCACCTTTTAATGCTTGCTTTAATGTTCTTCGGAGCATGAATTATTTATTGATTATCTTCTTTATGAGTGACAGTCGGGAACGAGCGATGGTCTTTTCCTACCAATCTATCCCCTTAGGAGCATGCGCATAGTACTTTATTTCAATGACTAGTAGATTTTCGCAATAAGTATGTGAGTTCTTATGACTAATGTTGAGTTCATGGATTATACGCACTCTCACCCTTTCATCATCTATAGCCTCTCTAGCACCGCGCAAATTTTGCCAGTGCCTTACACCCACCTTATACCTTCCTCAAAACAGCCACTATACCTATCTATTATAGCATTTTCATAGTCATTCAAAGATATATTCCCATGCAACTTTCGCCGTTCCGTTTTATTATGACACACACCATCATTGTCATATTGATTTGCATGATCGTAAGATATGTAGCATGATGTTTACATGGCTTGTTTGTTTTTTGATGTCATTTGCAACGCTAGATCATTACACATCCCGGTACATCGCCGGAAGCATTCATATAGAGTCATATTTTGTTCTAAGTATCGAGTTGTAATTCTTGAGTTGTAAGTAAATAAAAGTGTGATGATCATCATTGTTACAGTATTGTCCCATGTGAGGAAAGGATGATGGAAGCTATGATTCCCTCACAAGTTGGTATGAGTCTCCGGACTTCACTAAAAAATAAAAGAGGCCAAAGAAGCGCAGATAAAAAAAGAGAAAAGAAAAAATAAGAGAAAAGAGAGAAGGGGCAATGTTACTATCATTTTTCCACACTTGTGCTTCAAAGTAGCACCATGATCTTCATGATAGAGATTCTCCTGTGTTGTAACTTTCATATACTAGTGGAAATTTTTCATTATTGAACTTGGCTTGTATATTTCAATGATGGTCTTCCTCAAATTGCCCTCGGTTTTTGTGAGTAAGCGAGTTAGATGAACACCCACTTACTTTCATTTTGAGCTTTCATAAATTTATAGCTCTAGTGCATCTGTTGCATGGAAATCTCTACTCACTCACATTGATATCTATTGATGGGCATCTCCATAGACCGTTGATACGCCTAATTGATGTGATACTATCTCCTTCTTTTTGTCTTCTCCACAACCATCATATTCTATTCCACCTATAGTGCTATATCCATGGCTCACGCTCATGTATTGCGTGAAAGTTGGAAAAAATTGAGAACATCAAAAGTATGAAACAATTGCTTGGCTTGTCACCGGGGTTGTGCATGATTTAATACTTTGTGTGATGAAGATGGAGCATAGCCAGAATATATGATTTTGTAGGGATAACTTTCTTTGGCCATGTTATTTTGAGAAGACATAATTGCTTTATTAGTATGCTTGTTTTTATGTCAATATAAAACTTTTGTTTTGAATCTTATGAATCTGAAAATTCATGCCACAATGAAGAAAATTACATGGATAAGTATGTTAGGTAGCATTCTACATAAAAAAATTATGTCTTTATCATTTACCTACTCGAGGATGAGCAGGAATTAAGCTTGGGGATGCTTGATACGTCTCCTACGTATCTATAATTTTTTATTATTCCATGCTATTATATTATCTGTTTTGAATGTTTTATATGCATATGCCATTTTATATTATTTTTGGGATAACTTAACCTAGAGCCCATTCCCAGTTTCTGTTTTTTTCTTGTTTTTGAGTTTCGTAGAAAAGGAATACCAAATGGAGTAAAATTTTACGATGAGTTTTTTTACCAGAAGACACCTAGAGGACTTGGAGTTCAAGCTAGAAGAGCCACGAGGCGGCGTCAAGGGTGGAGGGCGCGCGCCCCTACCTTGTGGCCCCCTCGGGGATCTCCTGACCTACCTCTTCATCCTATATATTCACATATATTCCAGAACCCTCAATGCAGTCCATGAAAATACTTTTCCGCCCCACAACCTTCTGTTCCCGTGAGATCCCATCTTGAGGCCTTTTCCGGCATCCTACCGAAGGGGGATTAATTCGATCACGAGGGCATCTACATCAACCCTATTGCCCTTCTGATGAAGCGTGAGTAGTTTACCACAGACCTACGGGTCCATATCTAGTAGCTAGATGGCTTGTTCTCTCTCTTTGATTCTCAATACCATGTTCCCCTCGATGTTCTTGGAGGTATATCCGATGGAATCTTCTTTTGCGGTGTGTTTTTCGAGATCCGGTGAACTGTGGATTTATGATCAGCTTATCTATCAATATTATTTGATTCTTCACTGAATTCTTATATGAATGATTTGATATCTTTATATTTTTCTTCAAATTATCAGTTTGGTTTGGCCAACTAGATTGGTTTTTTTTGCAATGGGAAAGGTTCTTAGCTTTGGGTTCAATCTTGCATGATTTCACCCCGTGACAAAGTAGGGATAGCGAGACACGTATTGAATTGTTGCCATCGAGGATAAAAAGATGGGGTTTTCGTCATATTGCTTGAGTTTATTCCTCTACACCATGTCATCTTACTTAAGGCGTTAATCCGTTCTTTATGAACTTAATACTCTAGATGCATGCTGGATAGCGGTCGATGTGTGGAGTAATAGTAGTAGATGTAGGCAGGAGGTGGTCTACTTGACACGGGCGTGATGCCTATGTTCATAATCATTGCCTTGGATATCGTCATAACTTTGTGCTTTTCTATCAATTGCTCGACGGTTAGTTGTTCACCCGCCGTATTATTTGCCTTCAAAAGAGAAGTCTCTAGTGAAACCTATGGCCCCCGGGTCTATTTTCCATCATATTTGTTTCCGATCTACTATTTTGTAATATTTTATATCCAGATCTATAAACCAAAAAATCCAAAAAAAATTATCTGTTATTTACTTTTATCTATCTCTATCAGATCTCACCTTTGCAAGTGACCGTGAAGGAATTGACTACCCCTTTATCGCGTTGGATGCAAATGTTTGATTGTTTGTGCAGGTGCATCTATTGGGGACTTGCGTGTTTCTTCTACTGAATTGATACATTGGTTCTTAACTGAGGGTAATACTTATCTCCCTTTCCTCTTTAAGGGAAAAACCAACGCAAGCTCAAGAAGCGGCACATATGTAGCTCGCCACTTGTCGTAAACTGGGAAGCGACAAGTGACGCATATGCAGCGTGCCACTTGTCGCATCCTTTGAAGGTGAAAGTGATCTTTGGAAGGAGTACTCCTCAATTAGTGATTTCAATATCTCGCTTATAGAGACATGTATGCCTGGCTTGCCTAAAGGTTTCCCTGCTCGCTAAAGTACTGGGCCGGCCAATTCGTTGGCTCGGACGTTTGATCAGTCCGATTTTTTGCAATTTTTCTTCTCACTTTTTAGTCTTTTTTTCTTTTTCTTTCCTTTTTTCTAAATCTTGAATAGTGTTCTTTGATTTTCTGTTTATTTCTAGTTTTCTTCGGTTTTATTTTTCATGAGTTTTCTTTCACTAGGATTTTTCTTTTCTTTATATTTTTCTTCGGTTTTCTTAGGTTTTCGTTGTTTCTTTCTTTTGTTTTTTCTTTCTTTAACTTTTTTTCTTCAGTTTTCTGTTTTTTTTTCTCAGTTTCCTCCCAATTTCTTTGTTTTCTTTTCATATCTGCACTGGTTTCTCGCAAGTTCTTGTTTTTCCTTTGGTTTTGTTTTGTTTCTTCACTCTGTTTTCCAGTTTTCTTAGTTATACACTGGTTTCCTCTGGTTTTTCTAGTTTTCGCAGGTTTCTTGTTTTTCTGTTTCCTCTGGTTTTTTCTATTTCTGCACAATTTATATTTTGGCTGTACCCATGTTTTTTTATTTACTTTCTAAAATTTTCTTCAGAAACATGTTATGACTTATGAGCACTTTTTCAAATACATCGTTAACTTTTTTTAATACAAGCCAAATCTTTTTATTGTTACAAACATTTTTAAATACATGATTAACATTTTTTGCCAACATATGTTTTATTTCTATTTTTTCATACCCATTTGTACATTCTTCGTACATGTCAGAAATATTTTCTATATACGGGTCTAAAATTTTGGGAAACTTTATTAATGTTTTTAATATTTCTCAGGAACATTTTTGAAACATTTTAAACTTTTCTAAAATATGCGATTAACATCTCTATATACATGATCAGCTTTATTTAAATTTTATTTTTATGTTTCTTCAATTAACATTCTGCACTTTTTGTATACATCAGGAACATTTCTTAAGACCTTTAACATATTCTAAATAGATGATTATCATTTTATATAAAAGAATCTGTTTGATGACTAATTTTTTCTTACACATTTTATATTTTCAGTATATATCAGGAACATTTTTATACACGTTAAACATTTTTCAAATATAAGATTAACATATTTTTATACACGACCAACTTTTTTTCAAATGCTTGATTTACATTTTTTAAATACATCAACAACTTTTTCCATACATATTGCAAATTTTTAGTATACAATTCCGGTATACATAAGAAACTTTTCTTGTATACACATTTAACATTTTCAAATGCTAGATTAAAACTTTTAACATTTTTTATGTTGAGTTTTTTTGCAATATATATACCGACGACCAATTTGGGCGATTTAATCCAATTTCTAACCAGTTGGACCCATTTGTAAGCGCTGACGTGGCACTAAACTCAAAGAAAGCAATGTTGACTGTTACTCGTCGGGATCCCCTCCCTCGACATCATGCCCATCTATCTGGAAACTCTCCCCGCGTACTGCACAGCCTGTCTGGTTCAGTGGAATTGGAGAGAGGGAATGGGAGTTTGATGCATAGAGTTTTATTCCTTTGTTTGTTTAGGTGGAACGGGAATTCAATAGGAAAGTGAAAGAGGAATTCACGTGTAGAAGTGTCACATATCTATTACCTGGGGGAGGGTTGGTAATTGAGATGGGGAAAGGGAATTAGAGTTAAACTCCCATTCCCCTTGCCCGCCCCCCCCCCCCCGCCTCTCTTAGCCTGTTCACCCCTCCTCCATCATCTGCTACCTCTTCTCCTTCCAATGGCCGGTGATATCCACAGTCCCGAGCAGCCGCACACCGGATCCTGTGATGCGGCCCCTTCCCCCGCCCCATCGAGGTCCGTCCTCTTCCTCTCTTCGCGCAGCAAGTCGGTCTCCATCTCACGCCCACGAGCTCGTCGTGCTGCTCTCCGACTTGGCACGCGCAAGTCCAGTGCTGCTGGAGCGGCCGACCATGGGCGGGGGGGAAGGGGTTGAGCTTGCGTGCGGTGGGGATGTGCACTGAACTTTCCACCGTGTGTCGGCGCTGCAGCTCCTAGCCGAGGCCGGGGTGCCCGCCAAGCAGCTACCTGGCGTGGTTGCGGCCGCGACCAGGAGCCTGTCCTGGTGCGCCGACTAGAGAGAGATGGCTATCCTACCGCCGCTCTCCTCGCCCGAAGCGGCAGACATGGTCACCGGAGTTTGCTTTCCGAGCCCATCCACTGTCGCCCATCTCCCCTCTGGCAGTGACGCGCTCACGGAACAGCCTCCTAGTGGTTCAATTGTAATCTATTTTTTTCTAGGGTGCTTTGTATGATGAGTTTTCTCTCATGCATGATTGGATGTTGCGACAATACTACAGACACCGGAAAAGCCACGGACTTTCACGGACCACCCTGCATGCCCTTCACTAATTGCCCCCCCTCTCCCCCTCTCTGATTTGCCCTCCTCACTAATTAGTGAGTTCTTAGCCAATCAATCTTAACCATCCCGTAAATCCCCTGTAAACATCACGTGCGTCTAGCATTACTCTTGCATGTTGAGGCAAAAATGCTAGACATACAAAGATTTACAGGCTCTTTCCATCTAACAACAAATCACAACCCCCCCCCCCTCCCCTGATTTTCAGGGGGATGGGCCGTCCCGCTCACCACCCTGTAAAAGCCTGTAAGCTGTTTGTACATGTAGCATTGTCGATGTTGAGGTGGGTTTTATCTGATTCATAACTTAGGTGACATGATTACGTATTATGATAAATAAGTTAATGGGATGACTCTCTTATGTGTACTAGACCTGCAGCGCACCACCTGGCACCAGGTGCCCGGTCCTAACGCTTTGACTAAGCGTCTGTGTCAGGTAAACTTTAATAGTGAGGCAAACTAAGTATGTATTGAAGGAAATATGCCCTAGAGGCAATAATAAAGTTATTATTTATTTCCTTATTTCAAGATAAATGTTTATTATTCATGCTATAATTGTATTAACCGAAAACATAATACATGTGTGAA
>NW_024117506.1:0-7378 GCF_003073215.2 Triticum urartu | reverse complement strand
GGCCGGCCGGCCTCCTCCCCTTGATCCTTTATATACGGGGGCAGGGGGCACCCCTTGACACACAAGTTGATCCACGTGATCATATTCTTAGCCGTGTGCGGTGCCCCCTTCCACCATAGTCCTTGATAATATTGTAGCGGTGCTTAGGCGAAGCCCTGCGACAGTAGAACATCAAGATCGTCACCACGCCATCGTGCTGACGGAACTCTTCCCCGACATTATGCTGGATCGGAGTCCAGGGATCGTCATCGAGCTGAATGTGTGCTAGAACTTGGAGGTGCCGTAGTTTCGGTGCTTGATCGGTCGGGACGTGGAGACGTACGACTACATCAACCAAGTTAACGCTTCCGTTGTCGATCTACAAGGGTACGTAGATCACACTCTCCCCCTCTCGTTGCTATGTATCACCATGATCTTGCATGTACGTAGGATTTTTTTTGAAATTACTACGTTCCCCAACAGAAGAAGCACCGTCATCCACAAGAGCGCTGCACCTGAATTGATGAAGGGAGAGGGGCAATATATTTAAACACTCCTCCTCACGTCTAGGCTATTTTAGTCCTTAGGCATGGGATAGATGTAGGCCGTCGAATCATTTTTATTTAATACTACATTGGCAGGGTTTTAAACTTAAAACCTTTTGGCTCGGATATCATATTGAATTCATGCACAAGACAACTCATCCAAAAGTCCAAATTGATAAAAGACGGGCAATATATTTCAACAGAGACGAATCCATAGACTCATTGGTCAAATCTGAAGGGGAGAGTTTATCCTAGTTGCCGAGGGATAGGGGCGGAAAAGGGTCCTAGTGAAGCGTTGAATAGCATGCTGACTTCATTTTTATCTCATCGAGGATGGGCCTAAAGCGTGAACTCTATTTTGTTTATGTATGAGAAAACGGTAAAGCTAAATTACAATCGATGTAGTTTAGCAATAGTCACGTACGATCTCAGTCAGGGAACAGAATACATGTTGTCTGCAAAAATAATTGCCCTCCATAAGATTCGAACCATGGCATCTTCATCCGAAGACGAGGTCAATAACCAACCCGCCAACAAATAGTCTGTGTCTTATGTAATCCAAGTACTTTATTTGACCTTGTATCAATACTAAATGCGAGTGAAAAAGAAAAAAAAAACAGCTAGTGGGATTTGAGCCTACTAGATGACGTTCCAGGATCGCTTGACTAATTCTCTCTTATGACTAGGTATAGGTACTTTTTGTACATCATTTAAAATACAAACTTGAAAAAAAGAACCCAGCAACCTAGGTTTTCATTAACCCTTTTGGCTATAAAATAGGTACACGTAAACGACAAACTCATATGTACATGATTTTTCACGTGGGATTTTTTCTTTGAAACACATCTTCGGTAATTTGTATGTAAATAGCACGGCAATTTATGCACCTCATGCATGTTAATTGACTTACAGATGTCGTGGTAACTTTGATCTGAGGAACTTATGTGTAAATAACATGCTAACTTACACATCGCAGACCCGAAAACACACTTTCCAGTAACTTTTGTGCATATAACATGCTAATTTATGCACCGTAGACCTTATAAGTTTTGTACAAACACCGCGGTAACTTTGATCCAATGAAAAAATGTTGATAACATCCCCCGATAATTTCTGTGTAAATAACATGGTAATATATGCATTGTTTGACTGCATGTCGTTCGGATCCGTTTACTAAAAGCGGAACGATCGGAAGTTAGCAAAGCCTAATAGCACGGTAACTCACACATCACATACCTGATAACTTATGTATCCCGGTCCTGGTAACTTTGGCGCCGGGGAGGGAGGGTGATAAAATATCCCCGTGGTAACTTTTATGTGAATAGGATGTTAAGTTGGTGACTCACACATCACAAACCTAATAACTTATGTATCGCGGTCCTGATAACTTTGGCATGGGAAGTGGGGGTTGATTAAATATCCCCCTGGTAACTTTTGTGTGAATAGCATGATAACTCACACATTGCAGACTTGATTACTTATGTGCACTCACACATCGCAGACATGATAACTTATGACCCCAGTCCTGGTAACTTTGGCGACCGGGGGGGGGGGAGTGGGTTGATGAGATATACCCCCGATAACTTTTGTGTGGATAGCATGATAACTCACATGTTGTAGACCTGATAACTTATGTGCCTCGGTCCTAGTAGCTTTGGGGGCGGGGGAGGAAGGGGGTGATGAAATATACCCACGGTAACTCACACATTGCAGACATGATAACTTATGCACGGGGGGGGGGGGGGGGGGGGTTGATGAAATATACCCCCCGGTAACTCACACACCACAAACCTGACAACTTTTGTACCCTAGTCTTAGTAACTTTGGCAACGGGTGTGGGATGTGGGAAGGTGTTTAAAAAACCCCGAGAACTTTCGTGTAAATAGCTTGGTACTGTACGCACCTTATACGTGATAACTTATGCATAAATACCACGACAACTTTGACCCAGGGTGGTGGGAGGGAGAAATTAGTTTGAAAACATACTCCTCCCGATAACTTCCGTACAAATGTCACGATAATATACGTACCATAGACTTGATAACTCATGTACACACACCATGATAACTTTAACCTTGGGGGTGGAAGTTGTTTGAAAACATAAATTTGATAATTTATGCATAAATAGCATGGTAATATATGAACCACAGACATGGTAACTCGTGCACAAACACCGCGGTAAATCTGTCCCGGAAAAAATAGTTGTTGGAAATGTACCACGGTAACTCATGTGTAAATAACATGATAATAGACACACATCCAAGCTGATAACTTACTTAACCCAGGCCTGGTAACTATTTGCACGAAAAAAAGTCGTCAAAACATATCAACATGGAATCTAGTTTCGTAAGTCTTGTCGCAACTGATTTTTTATGTGAAAACGATTTTCTAATGAGACCGACCCTTTGACCTATAACACATTTAAAAGTTTTAAAATATGTAGAATCAAGGATGCATCCATTTTTTCCCTTCTAATGCATGCATCCATGTGCATGTGAAGAGAAAATTACAAGAACTATCTTTTATGTCCCAGTAATTTCTGCGTAAATAACATGATAACTTATATACAACCGTATGATAACTCGTGTAGCACACGCGTGGTAATTTTTGACCTGAAAAAAAATATCGTCGAAACATACCAATATGGGATCTAGTTTCGAAGGTCTCGTCGTGACGAATTTTTTATATGAAAACAATTTTTCAATCGGACCAACGGTTTGAGCTACAAAATATTTTAAATTTTCGCATTGGGAAGAATCTTTGATGGCATCATCAATTTCGTTTTTTCTGCATGTACGTATATGATTAGTAGCTGCTAATTAATTGCTAATGGACAGTCACGCATAAAAAATAAAAAAAGAAAATAAGATGAAGCTAATGCATGCATGCAAGCTAGGGAGAAATCGTGGGGATCTATTGCTTAACTTTAGTACGTGTGGAAGTTAGCACAGTCCATGAGAAAAATATATACTAGCAATTTGTATGGACTGAGTCTCACATGCAATGTCTTTACCGAGTCCAAATGCACCACTTATTTTCCACAGAAAAATAAACCCGCTGTCGTATTGGCTTCTTCCCGGGAATTAGAATTTTGGAACCCAACCAAAACATTAGCCAATCTATGTTGCCCTCCCGCAAGCTATATGGTTCCAAACCAAGCATAGGCCTGTGATTTTGCCAAAATGTTGGCAGATCCAAAGGCTACAACCCAAACAACCAAAGCAAACATGAAATGTGATGTCAATCCTTACCAGCCCAAACATACCATATAAGCCGTGTGATCTTTTAGCTAACAAAAATACTAACTGACGAACATTCTCTCAGTCCCTAAAAGGGCATGTCAAGCGACACATTTTCTTGCTAGTTTGAGTTGCGACGTGAGATCAAACGGTGACAGTTTTAGAAGAAAAATGTCTTCTTTTGAAGAAACTGTCATGCTGTTTTGAAGAAAAATGTCATACGAATCGGAAGAAACAGCCAGAAAAAAGTTCGCAAATGTCATCCCTCCTGGCGAAGGTTCTCTATTTTGAACAACTTCGCTGGTAATTTAGCTGTGAAGAGATGACGATTTCTTCGGAACAACATGGCAGTTTCTTCAGAAAAACACACTTTTTGTTCAGAATTGCCATCGTTCGAAACTGCCAGAAAAAAGTGTTCACCTGCCATCCACTTCTCAGCTGACGTTCGTCAGATAACATTACAGCAGCTAAAAAGGGGGAATGCGATGACCGGAGAAACTTCAAAGTAAAACAACGTGGGTCTTCCAGTAATAGGAGTAACAATTTAACATTTCCACAAGCTTTATAATAAAAGGAGCCATATAATAAAAAGGCACATACACACAGAGCACCGCATCTACAACTTCGATGGTGCTCTAGAACTCCGGCCTTGTATAAACTTCTGCATATTTGCGAATTGCTCCTTTGTCATGCCATTGTAATAGTTGACAGCTCTTTCCTGAAACCATAGCACCAATGCTAACATTAGAGGTGTGTCTTCACTGAGTATTGAAAGTTGGAAACTATAACAAGAGCAATTTCCATTTCTTTCAGCTAGAATGCTCGCCCCTATCAAATTAAGACTTTATACGTTTCTAAGAACACTATTTCTAATGTACAATAAATATACTGTGGATGCTAACATATGATCTGCCGAGTTCTTCATGACCATATATCGGTTAAAAGTTTGCACAAAACAAAGCTGGGATTGCTAAAGAGATCCTTGAAGCATTTACAGCTCAAACTGGATTGGTATCAATTTCCACAAATTCATCTTAGTGCCCATATGACAACTGAAGAGAGCGTTTCTGTCTCCCGAATGACCCATGACCTCCTTTCCTCAAACTTATCTAAGATGACCCATGCCAGGCAAAACACTTCCCCAAGAATGCATATCTCCCTACCCTTGATGATTTTTCTTTTTCTTTTACGGAAGTACCCTTGATGCTATTGACTAGGGGTGCAGAGCGGTGCCCGATCCGCCCGCTTCGTAGTATACACAGATCAACTTAACTATAATTTCCTCACCCAGATTTAACTTAGTTTACACTATTTTCCTACTTATGCGGGATAAGCGGGACGCCCACTTGCATCCCTACTATTGACCGAAGACTTCTAGTGTCCTCCGTGAATCATATCATTATTATGGGAGGTAGGTTAACCTAAAGTCTGTTATCTTTTCAAAAGATGTATTACAATGGTTTCCAGAGAAGATTGATAAAATATCATTCTACTGCAAGAACGGCAACAAGGGTGCAATAGCTGAATACATAAATAGCAACAAATAAATTTCATTTTCTTTTTCCTGTTTCAAATCCCAACAAGGGCTACCAAAAACAGGAACACAAATTAACTAGAATGCATGGTCGTTGATACCGAAGAGGATTTAAGACTGTAAAGCAGTTTCATGGATATTCTGTCAAATTTCTAGTGTACCAAATCAATCTAATTCTGCCTGGTTTTTCATTAACACACTGTTGCTAACATTCACAAGATCACCTCAGAGTTTCATAATTTCAGCACCATATAGAATGGAAACAACAAATATTGGCTGTAAGTTAAGCCATGGATACATAATTGTGTCATGCACTTCATAAATTCGCACCTTTTCAAGAGCTCGGGCATGTTTCATGTCCAGCTGAAGCCCATCATTTATAACTGACTTGTATAGCACCACCAAGTTGCGGTTATTCCTCGCAATGGCCTCCGCGACCTCTATGGCCTTACTCAGCACCTGACTATCATCCACAATGTGGTTAGCAAGCCCCCACTTCTCAGCCATTTCAGCAGTGACAGGCATGCAAGCTAGTGACACTTCTCGTGCTCTGTTTGGCCCAATGAGACGAGAGAGCTTCTGTGAAAGACCCCAAGAAGGAAATATCCCAAACCTACATCAGATTGGACAAAGGCTGATTAGAAGACAACAAGCAAAGCACACAGATGAAACGGCAATGGCATGAGCAGGGTTTGTAAGTTGTAGGACAGTGCAGACACGCCCAAATTCAGGTAGTACAAACATAGGTGTTGAACACTAGCAACTCCAATGTATAAAATTTCCCCATACTGAATTGCAGGAGTACAAAAAGATTTGCAGCAAATCTTGTGTTTCATTTGCTCTGCCCACAGAAGAATTTCACTGGCATGGGTATATTGAGTTCGAGTGAGATTTTCCAGCTCAACTAGTAGTAAGAAGTTTTAATTAGCGTCTACTGAGAAACTAAACAGATTGACCACCAGCCAAGTTGGATTTTACTTCCGTGCAGAAATGAGATGGAGAAGCGTGTGAGGAGAGCTAGCTCACTTGGCGTGGGTGTCGAGGAATTTGGCGGAGCGGCCAGCGACAAGGAGATCGCAGGCGAGGGCGATCTCGAAGCCCGCGGTGACGGCGAACCCGGCGACGGCGCCGACGATGGGCTTCCGGCAGAGCTCCATCTGGGCGACGGGGTTAGCGGCGGGGTCGTTGACGTCGCCCTTGAAGACCTCCTCCGCCGCCGTGAGGTCCACCCCTGCGCAGAAGGAGCGGCCGCGGCCCGCGAGCACCACCGCGGCCACGCCGTCGTCGGCGTCCAGCCGCCGGAACGCCGAGGCCAGGGAGATCATCATCGAGCGCGTCAGCGCGTTCAGCGCATCGGGGCGGTTGATGGTCACCATGGCGACCTTGGACCCCGGGCTCGCCGGCTCGACCAGGATGAGGTCGCCGGAGTCCGGCGAAGTGGCGCCCATCAAGCTGGGCGGATGAAATCGGGCTAGCGTCTGGAGTTGGTTGATCGATCGCAGCTTGGGACCATGTGCTTGTGCAAGCAACCTTTTGACTTTTGAGAACTATACTCTAAATTGCGAAGTGCTGCACCGAACTGAAGAGTCAGGGCGGTTTAGCTTTGGTCAAGCTTTACAAACTTTGACTAAATTTATATACAAAAATATTAAAATATACAATAACAAATCAACAATACTAGATTTATTATTAAATATATTTTCACATCGTATACATTTATTATGATAAATGTCTATATTGTTTTCTATAAACTTGGTCAAACTTTATGAAATTTGACTTCAGTCAATTTTAATATGCAGAGTAAATAAAAATGGAGGGAGTACTAGTCTACTATCACTATAAAAGAAAGAGAGGGCGAAGAACCAAATCATCCTATCCATCAAAACCTGCAATATAATGGTCTACATCCCTCCAGCATACTAAACGCGTTTTACGCTTTAATTACCCATCATTGCCATTACTTAATTAATTACCAATCATTGTCATTGGGTTAACATCGTTCCCCGACCACGTCGCTCCCCTCTGCCCTCACGCAACCAGCAGTTTTGGCACCGCCCCACCCCTCGCCCGCCCTCTCGCCT
>NW_024117505.1:0-8743 GCF_003073215.2 Triticum urartu | reverse complement strand
TCCCTGGATCTGATCAAGCTGAAGATAAGCCTTCGCCGCGGCCACAGATGGAACAGGGAGGCTTGTATTCCATTTAAGCAGTACATGATCCGGAACACCAGGGGGATTGAGTGTCACCAGGAAAGGCCTGACAGATCCGATTTTCTAGAAAAGCAAAAAAAAAAAAACACAGTTAATAATTATGTAATCCATTCATGCTGCTGAGGTTAGGCTGAAGCTTCCATTTTGCTGTTATTCTGTGAGCCTCCTCTACAGTGTGTTCTAACGTGATGAAACATCTTTATTTTTTATCCTTTGGTTCCTTTTCTTTTTGCTGGGGAGGCATGCCTAGTCCTAAGGACTTCTAACACGTACAAAATGGTTTCAGTGTTGTAAAAAAGGCAGGGCAGGGCCATTTTGTCAACAAATGTGTCATCAATAAAATTAATTCATTGTACCAAACTATGCATATGAAAAACAAAGAATTTACCTGAATTTGGTTTAGCCAGTAAGTTACAGAAAAGCCCCTGCTAGTTGTCCCCAGGAAATTCCAGGCACTCCATGCCGATGGATTTTGGGGCATCAGATTTTGATCGCAGTGGAGGTATATATCCCTGAAACATAAACATGTCAGACATTCAGTAGATCAAACTTTATCTATGTGTTCATTTAGAAACAGTAGGCAGCCTTCACCTTTGGACATACTGACAAGCACCTAGAATTCTCAGTTCCTGATGTGTAGCTTCAGCTCCTAATACTTTCAGAGCATTAGGTGCATGGACCCCAAGGATGACACTGTCGAATGTTTCCTCTGAACCATCATTCTCCAAGACTCTGTAGCCAGCTGCTACCAGTGCCAAAACAGAGGATTGTTTCAGCCAGTGAATCAATCATGTATATGATGACTAAATGTTTGTACAGGCAATCAATAAACAATAACGCATATATGTACCTCCATCAAGACTTGAAACAGATTTCACCCGGCAGCTGGTTTTGATTAGACAGCCCATGCTTTCCAATTCTCCTTTTACCTGCAATAGTCGCATTGTTCAGTCCCTACATTTGGCTGCAGCTAAAGCCTAAGAAGTGTAACAACTACAGTACAAATGTGCTACCTCTTTTGAGGCTGATGGATCGCAATGCATACCTTGTTTACATAGGACTGTGAACGAGGCTTGACAGTGGGCAACTGGGTGTGACGAAACAGCTGAGTGGAGCGATTTAATCAGCTTTCAAATGCACAAAGACAAATGCAATGGGAAAGGAGCATGCATACGAAGTAGCTAGGCACCTGAAGAAGGTCATTGTTTCGGCAAAATGACAGCACGAAGAAAGCAGACAGGCTCAAAACGTCTTGTGGTGAACATGACCACATGCCTGTGCAGACTGGAATCTGCACCAAATGTATATTTTCGTGTCACTAACTCAAAACTGCATAGATAATTAAACACGCAGTCCTAATCACAACACAATGTGTGCATACTCACAAATTTTCTGTTCTTTTTCCACGGTAATACTCACAAGAAAATTTCTACAAGCTAATAACCAGCCTTACCGCCCCTGCACCCATGTTGGTGTGAAAACTAGCCATTGAGGACTAGGCCCAGATTTTAGTTATAACTTGAAAATTTCATCTAATTTTTTTGTACTTATTTGAAGATTGTAGTTTATCTTCACAGTTTTACATGACTATTCAAAAGCAGAATTGAATACAGAATTCTGATGTGAGATTTTGCCAAACGAAGGGTTGCTGGATAAACTAAAAGATGACATAAGCAAGTAGATTAGATAGAAGTACTACAAGATAAGCCTCTTGAAACGATGGGGAATATCCGTGCGACTGAATGAACTGCCCCAATGTCTCATTATGGTCCAGATCAGGGTTGTGTTCATGGTCCTCCAGGTACCTTCATTTCAAAGATCACATCGGCGAATTAACTATCATCATATAGTATAAACACAAGGCATCCAGCTACAAACGAAAGTATAACATATGCACATGAGAACTGAGGGACTAGACTGCTTACGTCAGAGCATCATTCTTGAACTTGATTATCTCACGGACCATGCGCCAAAAACTGGGTTTCAGTATGTTGGTCTTTTGTGCCAAGAGGCCCGAGATACCGTTGCCATTGCCCCACTCACATCCTCTGCTACCGCCTTTCAATTGTGTGCTCACTGAGAAAGACATGTCTGATCTCTCCATCTCCACCCCGAGCCCTTCTAACCGTTCCATCATGTGGAGATATGTTACCTACATTGACGCATATAGCACATACAAATCTTAGTGAGGAACAAAATATAGTATCTTGTAATATAGGTTTACAAAGATTTTCCAAGTTCAGTCCAGGGGTTAGGAAGTCCTGTACTATTAATCTTTTTTTGCGGGTCTGTACTATTAATCAGAGTAAAAGAAAAATATCAATCAAGATACCATGCACGTTAATATAAGAGCGTTTTTAACACTACACTAGTGTAAAAAACGTTCTTATATTATGGGACGGAGGGAGTACTATATAAAAACATAACAATAGGTCTCTTAGGCAGTCAATGTGGCTCCTTTCGAAGGATAAACAACACATGAGCGCACACACTAAATGGACATGAATCATAATTCTGAGATTAGCATTCAATTATCAGACGTAAATAAGAACTCAGATTGCTGATATCAAGCCAGATACTGCAAGGAAAACTTCCCACCATTGGTTAATGCTCTATGTGGCAAAACTTTCTACCTCTGAACTCTAAGTAAAACATTTAGATGCACACACACACTCACACCACCACACACATTCAGACAACATTCAGTAAGGAATAACTTTTTATCAAATTTTAGTGCGATACGTTTCGAAATTTTCCTTATTCCTCCAAAAAAGAACATAATGTGTTCTTCCCTCTGAACAACAGAGCAATCTTCACAAGCCTTATAAGGATTCTCGTTCAGTGGCCAAGCTACATTTATGTTGGGTACTCAATTGACTACCCAGCATTTGGTAAAATCAATATATACATGTACAAATCTTGCAAAATAATAATAGGAATTCATTTCTTTGACTACAAAACTTCAAATTGAATACACAAGACTGAATTTCTGGCACCACGACTGTTCTCAGTGAAACAGCCCAACGTTTCTGTGTACTTTTCGAAAATCCAGCCAGGTGAACCATAATGAAACAGTTATGCTAGAAGAAACTAGTGTCGTAGAATCTTCCCACTCGCTAGGGAAGTGATTTTGTATAGATGGACATAAGTTCAGAACCTAATCACGGTTGGCGATACAGTTTTCTTGAAGTAGTAACAGAATCATTTTTTATCATGCATGACTCTGAACGATGAAGTCAGCGTAACCAGGAATCGGCTGAGTCTCGATTTTTTAACTAGGAAGCCATTGTATGTTCAAGTGCGATGGTGGTAACTAATCTCCAAACTGACATAAACCCGTTGAAAATGATTGAGTTAGTCAAGCTGAATGGTAATCTTTCGTCGGGCGACTGTTTGAACACAGTTGTCTTTCCGAACTAAATTTCATGCCACCCTAATACCTAAGCTAGTATTGCATCAATTTGCACATTTTACTACAAACAGTGCACCACCTCAAAGCACTTACACAAATCCACACCCGAAATTCTCCATTTGAGCTATGAGCACGTGGAATCAGACACCAAACGATGATGATGATAATGCAAACATGAGTTTTGTGCTTAGAGGCATTCCACCGAGCACCTTCCGTGCGACGAGCAGGTAGGCACGAACAGCACCATTACAATATAGCGTGGGGGTGGGGGGTGGAGATCAAGCCTGGATTGCCTGACCTTGCATGGCTACTCGATAATGGCGACGAGCTCACGGCCGAGGCTCCCCGCTGTCTCGGAGGGCCAGCTTCAAACGACGGTGGCAGGGCGCTGCAGTACGCAAACGCAGGGGGCTACAAGAAGGAAGCCTTGGCGGCGGCGCCGAGGCTACGTCGGAGGAAGCCGAAGGTGTCATGGGCCGCCCTGTCGGGGATGGTCGAAATCGTTCTCCGCGGAGACGAGGAAGTTGCCGCCGCGGCAGAGGACGCAACGGATGGCCGAGCGAGTGGTAAGAGCGTCTCCACTCTCCAGCACATGATACAAAAATATGAGTACTAAAAGACAGTCTTCCTTCAAAATGCATTTTCTTTATTCCTTCAAAATGCATAGTGTTTTAGTATTTCCTCCGAACAACGGAGCAATTTTCACAGGCCTTGTGAACATTCTCGTCGTGACAATTCAACGTTTTCGTGTACTTTTGGAGTATTCATTTTTCCTCCAAAAGCCTAATGTTTTCTTCCCTGTGAATAACGGAGCAAATCTTTACAAGCCTAGTGAGTAGTGATCATTCTCGTCATGATGGATGATCCATGGAAACATTTTTTATGAGGCATGGACACATTTAAAAGGAAATGAAACTGTTATGCTAGGAAAATCTATATAGTGATGTAGAATCTTCCCACTCGCTAGGGAACTACATAGGTTTGTTCGAGCATACTTAGCAAGAGTAACTCAAGCAGATTTGCCACATCAACGATCGCCATCAGCCATATGGGGATATAAAGGTAGCGGCCACTATGTGCAGACACATAATCATCATAATGCGGTCTCCATTCTTCATTTCACTTTTATTTCTTTATCATTTTCCTTAAAAAAATTGGGCAATTTAAGCTTAGATCAGACACTCCACATGTATCAGCATGATAACTTAATGAAAATTATAGTAAAGGTTAACATGTGTCGCTTTACATATAATTAGTGACTTCAAATGCCATTTAACGACATTTCCAAAGTAAGCAATGTCGCTATTCGAGTGGCATTGCTACCTAGTGCTTCATATACTAGTCGTTGGACGGTGTCGTCTAGTCGCCGCCCTCCTCCTCCTCACCGTCGTCCTCCACTTTGTTGCCGTTGTCCTCTTCCTCCTTCACTGACAACAAGAGATCCTCGAAAAAGGCATAGGGGTCGGACTCATGCACGAGCGATAGCCTTGAGCTACTGTTGCTCCTCCTCAACAGTGAGTGTGGGGTCGGACTCACAAAGGATACACTCCATGGTGCGATCTTCGAGGGTAGAGAGACAGAGCACGGCATGGATCGAGTCCTCGGGCTTCAGCTCCGACTGGGCCTCGATGGGAATGTCGTCATTCACTTGGACTAGTGGGGGGCGACATCCTCATCCTCCTCCTTCACCCGGACAAGGGGGGTTGGATCCCCTGTGGCCGCCAGATCAACTGCCACTACGGGGAGAGTTTGCACCGTTGTGTGGCATCTTGGACGGCAGGTTTCACTCGGCCACCAAGTTGAGCCAATAAGATGTATATTTGCGAGCGCCATCTATCTCGCACGGTGGAGGAGATGGGGGTGTAGGAGGCGGTGGGGATGAGGAAGGAGGTAGCTAGGGCTTTGTTGATGGGGACACCTCATCATCGGCCTTTCATACTTGGGATGAAGCCGTGTGGGCATCCAAATGGTTGTATTGGGGAATAAAGTGGGGCGGTGGATGCCATTAATAGGATCATGGCTCACATGTGATTATCTGTGCGGGGTGGTGCATGTGCTTGCCAAACACAACTTTAAAACACGGTGGCGACCCAAGGAGTAAGAAAATGATCTCTTGCTTGGCGCCTTAAGCGCCCAATCAGCTCCCTCCCTGGTGGTCATGTGTGATGCCTAGCAGGCCTATTGCCCATTAAGGCTAGTGATTGCTACAATCGATCGCTTCAAAGGGTCACCCATCATCCCCTCACATGGTCAACCGGTTGACCCTGACCGCTGACCATTGACTTATGAAAGATGAAAAGTCTGAGAAAAAAGGTTTGAAATTTGAAAAAAATATTTATAAAGGTTTATGAATTTCAAAATATTTCAAAAAATTTAGGAAAGTTCACTAAAAATTAGCAAAAGCAAAACAAATTCGAGGATTGAAAAAAGTTACTGAAATTTTAGAAAAGTTCACTCAAAAAGTTAGCAAAAAACAAGAAAAAAGTTCATGAAATTTTGAAAAACAAATCAGGTAGTTCAATAAAGTTCACAAATTTGAGAAAACTTCACAAATGTGGAATATTTTTTTGAATTTTTTTAAAATTTTAATTTCGAAAAAAAAATTCATCAATTTGAAAAGGTTCATTAAAAAATTTAGCAGAAAACAGGAAAAAGTTCATGAAATTTTAACAAATCAGGTAGTTCAAAATAATTCACTAATTTGAGAAAACTTCACAAACGTGGATTTTTTTTTAATTTCTACAATTTTAAAATTTGAAGAAAAAACCACTAAAAAGTTAGCAGAACTAAAAAGTTTCGCGGTTTTGAAAAAAAATCACAAAAAAAGTTATCAGAAAAACTGAAAAGGTTCACAGATTTGACAAAAAATGAAATCTGAAACAAAGTTTGTGAGGTTAAAAAGTGTAGCAAAAAATGAAAATGTTCACAGATTTGAAAAAATGATATATGAAAAGGTTCACAAATTTAAGAACAGTTCACGATTTAAAAAAAAGTTGATGCATTTGAAGGAAAAGAAAAATAAAAATCCTAGTAAAACAGAACAAAAATCTGTTCAGGAAAACCAGAAACAAAAAGAAAAAAAACCGGCAGCTACCTATCTTACATGGGACGCACAACAAGAAAGAATAAAGAAGTAAGAAGGCACGGCAGGTTAACTTTTCCAGTTGTTTACTGTGGATGATACTAAATCATGAGGATTAGAGTTTGAATGTCACGTCAAGCGCACCAATTTTTAATCTTTAAAAGAGAAAAAAAATGTGCCAAGCCTAGGACAGAAGGGGTGTGTGCCGGTTCCATAAACCGGCGCCAAATAGAAGTTGAGGCAACTTTCCTCCTACGCTGCCGACTGGGTATGGAGCAAGGTTCATATTTAACCTCCCAGTCCTAATGAGGCTCCGACGTTGTTACAAAATTATCTTAGCATGCAAGGGGGAAGTGGACATTCTGAGTCCTTATTCGGCTATTTTAAGTGACTGCTTTGTATTATCTCAAAGAACTGGGTCAATATCTTATGCTCATTGTCCAAGAGAGGCAAACCAAGTGGCACACAAGTTAGCTAGATGTTGTTACGATTCTAATTTTATAATCTCGTGGGATAATGATCCTCCACAGTTTATTCTAGCTGAACTTGTTTCTGATGTATCCCTTAATTGAGTTGAATAAAGTGTGCCACAAGTTCAAAAAAAAGTGAGAAAACATTTTTTTTTCTCAAGCTAGTGACGGAATCATTTTTGGATCATGCATATAACGGAATCATATGGGATGCAAATGCAAACCCATGCACCACCGACCTGGTTGAAGCTCATGAAGCCGAGGTCGAGGTGGACGCGTCCGGCGCCGCCGTCGACGGCCACCGTCCTGGCACGCCCTCCCAGGCTCTCCTCCTGCTCGTACAGGGTCACGCGCACGTCGCCGCCGCCGCTGGCGGCAAGCAGCAGCTCGTGCGCCGGCGCCAAGCCGCTCACCCCGCCGCCGACCACCGCCACCTTCATTGTACTCTGCAGTCTGCACTGCTAGACTCTGCTCCGTGCTCTCTCGGCTTCCCCCCTTGTGTACTTAAGTTGGGGCGTGCGTCACAGCTTATATATAGTAGTACGTACGCGGTGTCCGCGTAGCTAGCTAGCTTTTTTTTTGGGTACACGTAGCTAGCTAGCTGTGGTCCACGTCGGCACGTAGTCGCCGATCATCATGGACCCAACCTTGCGGGGCGCCTGAAAGGCTGCTGCTGCATGCGCGACACTTGCAAATGGCCACAGTGCGTTGCAGCAGAAAGATGATACAGTGCATGGCGACGAAAGTGGACACATGGATCGGACAGGGTCGCATGCACGATGGCAGGTCGACGGTCGTCGCGACATCCTGATTCGTCAACACGCGCCGGGTCCATCCATCTCCCGCTGTAGCTAGTTTCGTCTTTTCGGTCACGAGGCCTGCCCAAAATCTTGGGCTCGATCGATCGGTCGGTCGGTGTCAGCTAGAATCACGCCGGAGGCCGGACCATTGGCACGTGGTGCACCAATCGTTGAGCAAATCGTTCAAGAGAGCGCGCCAAGATCGGTGTCCCCATTGGCAGGAGGGCAGAGCCTTATCCATAGGCTACTGTTAGTCGTCTCCTGACCACACTGATCTTGTTGTTGCATGCGGGATGTAGACAAAATGAATAGTTTTTTTTACTGCTAGTGTCATCTCATCTCACATGAAAAGTATATTCTTGGAGTTACCGTTGGCTTTACTGCTCCTAAGAATTCTGGCTGGCTTGTATCAATGGTGCTGAAAAGAGAAACAAACACAACACCGAGTGATTACCATAAAAAAACACAACACGGTCTCGTCATTTGCTCCGCCAAGGCAGCTAGCCGTGGGGTCTAACTTAGTCGAGCGACCCCTCCTCGTTGTTGTTAAGCTTTGAAATGTCGTGCATGGTATCCGTCTCTATGGTAGATGATGCAGGAGCGAGGGGACGTGGTTCGCTGTGTATTTCAAATTCGGGTGGGGTATGTCGCCACCGGCGAAATCTACATGTGAGGATTTGGGTGTTCAGTTTACAAAGGAGGCTTTGAACTCATCTTCAATGATTGCCTTCTTGTGATGACAAGTTGTTGACTTGGAGTTGACGTTTTGGTATGGGGGGCAAGAGGTAGGGGTGAAAACTAATGGAACTGACACTGGTAGAAAAAGGGCCTATACTCCCGGTTCGTAAGGGCCTTTAGTCCCGGTTCCTGAACCGGGACTAAAGTGTCGGTACTAATG
>NW_024117504.1:0-8298 GCF_003073215.2 Triticum urartu | reverse complement strand
GTCAGAAAAAAACGTATAATATATCAAAATGTTCAGCATGAAAATCCGCATACGATGGAGACGCCTACGGCCTGTTTGCAAATTTTTAGAATCCTCAAATTCTAAAAGGAAAAAAAGTTAGGCTCAAATTTCAGTTTTTTTATTTTGGTCAAATCTGGTCAAACTATGGTCAAACTACTTATTTAAGAAGTATTAGTGTTACTAAATAATTATTCAAGGATATTAGTGTTACTAAATAATTATTTCATTTTTTTGGAATTTTGGTCAAATCTGGTCAAACTTTGGTCAAAATGTGGTCAAACTCCTTATTCAAGAAATATTAGTGTTACTAAATAATTATTGTTTTTTAGAACAATAGTTTTAAACTCAAACAGCGAAATGTGTGACTTCATGCTCAAGCTAAACTCCCGAGAGTTAATAGGATTGACATCTTATTATTGTCAGGAAAACAACAAGTGTAGACTTGGAATCGAGGAAGAATAGAACCCGAAAGTTAAGCGTGCTCAGGCTGGAGTAGTGAGAGGATGGGTGACCGTCCGGGAAGTTAGATGATTTGGAATGATGAGGGGTGATTAGAGATTAAATTGAGCAGCGATGAGGGTGATTAGAGATTAGAGGTTAAAATAATTCAGAAATTTGAAAATTCACGGAAAAAGATCGAAAAAAAATTCCGCGGGTTAGTAGTAGCGCGGGTTTTTACCCACGCTCGTAGTAGTAGCGCGGATGGCACCCGTGCTGCTGCTATACGTTAGCTGTAGCGCCTTATTAGTAGCGCCGGCCCCAGATGGTGCAACATTTAAGGTATTTTTGTTCAAACCATATGCGTATGAGATCCGTGTGAGAGTTTCGACCGAGACAAAAGCCAATCATGGAGATGAACCGTAAATTGGATTCATGATTTTATATAGAGTCAAAACAAGTTAAATTACGAAGTTTCAAAAGAATATCGTTGATATCAGCTTGTTCGTCCTTTTCACGTTTGGAAAAATGGTAACTGCAGAGGTTCCTTTTAGCGAAGTTGCCCTATAGGGCAAAAATCCTGTCTGCTCAGCAAACCGTACCGGGCAGGCATCAGACGATGACATCTCATTGGTTACTCCTGCTCCCCAGTACCTACCCAAAAATTAAATACAGTACAATTAATCAGGATCAACGACCGCTGCAAATGTAGTATAATACGGACCACCAAGATCTCGTCCTTTTCCACATTAAGCCCTTCTGTATCTGTCACAAAATACAAAATAGTTGTTGAGAAAGGTCCAGGGCTCCTTTGATTCAAAGGAATTCTTTAGGATTTTTGAAGGATTAAAATCCTTATGAATTTTTCCTATGTCGGCCCTTTGATTCATAGGATTAGATCCCATAGGAATTTATCCTATGGAATTTTTTGCACTATATTTCATAGGAAATCTAACATCCATTCCAACCTCTTTTTACAATTCCTTTGTTTTTCATGTGGCATCAAACACTCTTTGATAATCCTATAGGATTCAAGTTGACATGCCACTGCAATCCTATACTTTTCCTATTCCTACATTTCCAAAATCCTGTGAATCAAAGAGGCCCCTAGAGTGGATCTTCGCTGTTGGATCGGAGCGTCTGGCTGGTGAAATAAATGGCGTGATGTCGATGGAACCGTTTCACGGGGATTATGTTGGTACATGAGTTCGAGTAGTATCTACAAATATTACCGAAAACATAGTTAAAATACTTCTATGAGAGGGTTTTATTATTGAAAGTGTTCCGAAACATCATGAACGTAACAGATATTTCTTGGTTTCAACTTTGCGACAACAAAAGAGAAAGACTAGAAAAGGAATATATAGAACAAGAACCATCCGTAACCCTTTTTCTCTGGAGCATGCACGATTCCAACGGACCAGATCCTCTTCTTTGAGCCAAGGCTTTAGCCACGAAAAACGAACCTCGTATGTCCAAAGGTGGCATGTGGGCGTGCCGTGGACCGGGACCAGGACGGTGCCCGGCAGTATCGTGTACCTATTCTGTATGCCCCAACAGGTCATCTGCAGCCGGCCATCTCAAATATGGCTCGACGCGCATGGTCAGTGCCCGCGCATGTTTGTTTTAAGGGGGGTGTCGGATGATCCCAATCATTTCCCTTGTTTTAAGTCCTTTTTTGTGCATGAATAAAGTCATATTTTCTAGTTTGTTCTTATATTGTTTAGTCGCATGAAAAGAGAAGAGATGGTATGGGGTGGACCGCGTCCTATGCGGCGGGCTGACCGGGTGCCCACGAGCCCTCGAATTCTTTCCATATATGGTCTGAGTACGAGGGTTTGCGGATTGTCCGGACATATAAGGAGGGGTTCGGTTGGGTCGCATTTTTCCTTCTTTCTCCTGTCGGGGCGGTGACTGGACTGTCCGCCCGAACGTTCGAGGAGGATTTGAGGCGCAACTCTTATTTTTCACTTCCGTTTTACTACTTTTTTTAAAAGTTTACAACTTCTGATGCAAATTGAGGGTTGAGATTAAAAGATACATCTTCGTTGGAAAAGCTATTAGAGCCCAGTTAAATAAGATGAAAATGATTAGCCCCTAATTAATCTTGGTTTGGACTAATCGTTTTAACCCGGCATATGTACATCTCTCATACTGTCACGCGGATGAATTTACGCGGAATGTATGGTTACTTGTTCATCTCTTGACATTTAAATAAAGCTCTCTGATTCCTCGCAAAAAAACTGAAACTTGAGTGAATCTCATGAATGATTAGACTAATCAAGAACGCTTCAAATCACCCGAAGGATCAGACAGCCCAGCGTCCGCCACCCTCCATGCACAACGACCCAATGTGCCCGGTGGGCACACCACCACTAGGTTTGCAACTGGAATTTTTTTGCAATTTTTTACACCACAACAACCGGTCCGTTGCACACCGACGAAGGTGGCGCGGACACATCTAGATCCCTGGCAGCGAATGAGACACGTGCACCACCCAACTAGCAGGCGGCGCCGTGCCTCTCCCTCTCATCGCACCACCCGTCCCCTCTCATCCTCTCTCTCCTCGCTCATCGGACGCCTCCACCACCATGGTGTCGCCGCGGGCCACCTACTGTTGCAGCACACCTGCAACGGTGGCGAGGGTAGTATTTTCGACGAGCCCGGCGATAGTGATTCGTACATTAACAAAAATGTATGTTACATTTTAAAAATGGTCACAGGTTTCAAAAATGTTGTTCGGGACATTTAAAAAAAATGTTTGTACAATGTAGAAAAGTTTGCATAGTTAAAAAAATGTTTTTGACACTTGAAAAATGTTCCAACTTGTATTTTTAAAATGAGCAACGCATATTTGAAAAAAA
This sequence comes from Triticum urartu, assembly GCF_003073215.2. NCBI lineage: Eukaryota > Viridiplantae > Streptophyta > Magnoliopsida > Poales > Poaceae > Triticum > Triticum urartu. The sequence goes on along the minus strand of NW_024117504.1, from coordinate 4,975 downwards.
AACATGTTTCTCCAAAAATGTTAATCATTTATATGAAAATTGTTAAACGTGTGTAACAATATTTTTTATGTATACAAAAAATATCCAGTGTGTGTGAAAAAGGTAGATATGTGTTGAAAGAAAAGTGAAAACAGATCAAAGAAAACTGTTTTACAACCGTGCATCCATACACCGAACCTTTTTCACCGTTGGATTTCTGGCGTCTAGATCTACGGAACTAGATCTTGCGTTAATAAATTTTGACAAACTTTTTTCATGAAAAAGCAGAGAAATCAGAAACAAATAAAATAAAATAAAAACAAAGAAAAGCAATAGCTGTCGTTGCGGAGGGCGCCGCTGGTTAGTTGCTCTTAATAAACAATAAAGTTCAGAGAGAATCAATGCGCCCTAAGGGGCCACTCGTATGTGCCGCCCATGGGCAGCATATAGTTGATGCTTCGCCGCAGCGCGCTTCTAGACGAACCGGCCTTTTTAGCTGTTTCTTCAGATGGTTCCCTTCCCTTTTTCTTTTTCTGTGTGTAGTTTTTTGTTTTTAGTATATTTCATATCTTTGGTTTTCTTCTATTTTATTTGTTTTATTTTGCAATTTTATTTTTTACATTGGTTTTGCAGTATACTGTGATTTTTTCTTCAATATACGGTGCACTTTTTCAAATACACTCTGAACTTTTTAAGTATACAATGAACATTTTTCGTATACACACTGAACATTTTTTATAAAAAAACAATAATATACGATGAACTTTTTAAATTATACAATAAAAAATTTATATATGGTGAACTTTTATAATAAATATTGAACAAATTTATGAAATATATTTTCTATTTTTTAAATATTTTTAAAATATACAGCACGTAAATAACTATAGCTGGGTTTTTTTGGTGAAAAACCGACTAAAAACCGAAGAAGAAAATAAAATACAAAACAGCACATGGGGAAAGTAGGCCAGGCCATTTTGGCTTGCCTTCAGCAAAGGCACCACTAGTTAACGCACACAAGCGCCCAACTAGGAGCTCTCCTCTAAAATACAAAACAGCTCATGGAGAAACTTGTAGTAATACGGTAGATGTTGTTTACTGTTTAAGAACCTGATGATTGGGTATTCCCCTAATGGAGTGGTTTGTAATCCTGAACGACGTTGTCTAGTCGAATTTTTGGAAATGAAAATCAGGGCCGAAAGCTCCACAATTTGGAAATAAAGAACAAGAATTTGGAATGTGCTAAGCAGCAAGCACTAGCACTAGCACATTTCTAAGGACTTCTACCAGCACAACTGTTCCAACCAGCCTACCAGAGTCCAACACCGAAATTCCCAAGAAAAACGTGTATTCGCTAAAAGAGAAGATGAACATTTGCATCACGCCGACGTGCTCCCAGGTTACAGTAATCAAATGGGGCAGTCCCTTTCTTCTGAATTTAGCGGCAGTTTCAGTCACAGTGGACAAACTGGGGCTACCATATACAGTCTGCGGGGAACCGCCCGCGAAGCGCGAGGTTCTGCAGCAGCTGCCAAGATCAAGAGCTGGCCGCATCGCTGAGAATCTATAGGCAAAATTGCAGTGGTAATTTCCAAAAGATGAAAGCATCGAACAAGAAAGTTTGAGTAAGAGCTGTTATGATCCTCAGCTCCTGGTTTATGCAATCAGAACTGAATGCTGTGTTGTGTCAAGAAAAATACATGCACGCTTTCGCCAAGATCTGTATGCGGGCAACAGAATTTCTGCAACCATGAGTCTCGGTGACTTGCGCAACTCTGAACCTTGAACCGACCACCACCACTGGTTTTGATAAATATCTTGAAATAACGCATGGAAAGACATGGATCTGATAGCACCGTGTGGGAAAACAGTTACCAATCTGCAGAATTTAGCAGATCTGCTCTTTTGAGCAGCAAGAATTACTAGTTGCTCAAAAGAGAACATCAGATCTGCAACTTCGCTTCACATCAGAGTCTTGCTGCAGATGCACAAATGGAATTCTTACTTACGGTGAACCCACAAATCAGACAATCACGCACAACAGATCCAGCGGTAAAAAAAATGTAGAACAGACCAGAGATTTATCAGAAAATATGCGTGATCCCATTTATCAAACCAGAGATTTGAACATTTGATGGCATCCATTAGAAATACAAGGAGGGAAACATAAGGAGGAGCAGACAACTACAGAGTCATAAACATCTAGCGGGATTCAAGGGCAGCTGACACAGGGCGGATACAGAGCCTAGGCGCGCTCCCCGCGGATGCGGCGGGCGAGCTGGATGTCCTTGGGCATGATGGTGACGCGCTTGGCGTGGATGGCGCACAGGTTGGTGTCCTCGAACAGCCCGACCAGGTACGCCTCGGCGGCCTCCTGGAGCGCGGAGACGGCGGAGGACTGGAAGCGGAGGTCGGTCTTGAAGTCCTGGGCGATCTCCCGGACGAGGCGCTAGAAGGGGAGCTTGCGGATGAGCAGCTCCGTGCTCTTCTGGTACTTGCGGATCTCACGGAGCGCGACGGTTCCCGGGCGGAAGCGGTGGGGCTTCTTGACGCCGCCGGTGGCCGGCGCCGACTTGCGCGCCGCCTTGGTGGCGAGCTGCTTCCTGGGCGCCTTGCCGCCGGTGGACTTGCGGGCAGTCTGCTTGGTGCGGGCCATCGGAGCTGCGGGAGGCGGGCGGCGGCGAGGGATGGGCTGCTGCTGCGGTTTGGAGATGGAGATGGAGACTGAGATTGAGATTTTTCGCGGTGGTGGATTCCTGGAGAATGGCGGGATTTAAATAGGATTGACGACGGGTTTGGTGCTCTGCGCGCGATGATTTCGGCCGGGCGGGGGAACGGAGGATGGCACGGGCGCCGTTGGATCGAATGCAGATGGAGGGTGGGGATTCGAGTTTGCAAGCGTCACGCGGATCGCGATCCGTGTGCCTCGTGAGCGGTAGACTCTGTACGAGGCGTCGATGCATTTCGGTGTTTTTTCTTTCTCAGTACAGGCATTTTGGTCTTCCGAAAATGTTAAATGGACCGTGCTATGATCGATGATTTTTACCAGTCTCATTGGCCTCTCCCGTATCAATCTTGCTTATCATGTTCCCATTTTTTAACATCAAGATGTATCAAAGCCTTTCTGAAGAGTTATGTCTGGATTTACTTTAAAAATTGTACTATTATTATAGCATCCACAGTCGGATGCCAACATACCGCCTCAAACGCTAGGGTGAACGGTTTGGTCGCAGAGTCGGACACCCCAAACCGCCTCAAACGCGCAGGCGAACGGTCCGGTCGCAGAGCGGTCACAAAAATTCAACTCAGACGGGCTCCTCAAACGGGCCTCAAACGCACAGGCTAACCAGCACCCCTCATATCAAGGTGTGCACGGGCGCGTCTGTCGCGTCGGACTGACGAGGGGTTCCCACACGGAACCACCCGGAAACCCGGCGGTCTGACGGACGTCTCCTCTAGTGGGCGTGTGAACGACGCGTGACGCCGCTCCGGCTTGCCGCCCGAGACCAAATGTAGCTATCTAAGTCGGTTGGCGTCCCCAACCCGAGCACATCCACCTCCTCCCTCTCCGCGCTGCCAGCCCGAGCCCATCCACCTCCTCTCTCCCGCTCCACTCCCACGCTCTTCAGCTCCGCCATGGTCCAGCAAAAGATACCCACATACATTATGCTCATGTCGGAGCACCAGTACTAGATCGAGCAGGAGATCCGGGCGAGGCGCACCGCCCGCATTGATGTCGGGCTGCCTCCGAACTCGCCGGAGTCGAAGTAGGAGGAGGAGCAGTAGCAAGCGGAGGGGGAGGAAGGAGACGAGTAGCAGCCGATTCCGATGGAGGTTGCGGGCCCAACGGAGGACGAGATGGAGCAGCCGGAGCAGAAGCTAGTGTCGGGTCCGGGCTTCAACATATAGGACACCGAGGCGAAGTTCGCGATGGCCCAAGCGGCTGAGATGGCGGAGCAGCAGGCCATCCAGGATGAGGCAGGTGTGGAGGCCAACCAGCGGTTCATCCGGCAGGAAGGGGCGGAGACCGACGCGCTCTTCAACGAGGTTGAAGCGGAGAGGGATGCGAAAGCCAACATGGAGGAGCCGAAGGAGCAGCAAGAGCTGGGGCTGCGGTTGCTGCCCATATGTCCGGAGCCGGGCACGGAGACAGTAGACATCTCCGACTAGGATTAGGGTAGTTGATCTACGTAGTATGTGGATTTTATCATTTGCATGTTTTCGTATGGATTTAAGATCTATAGTGTGAGGTATTCGGATACAGATGAGCAAATATGAGGACTAACTAGACATTGCCCGCAGACGCGCCCTACTTACCAGCCTAAGAGCATCTACAACTGGGCTAGGCAAATCCGGACCCTCAAACGACTGCGGACGCGTCCGCGCCCGCGTCCGCGGGTGTTTGAGGGCACGAGTTTGCTTAGCCTGGTTGTAGATGCTCTTAGGCTGGTAAGGATACCACCGGAACACTTAACATATGTCTCAACAAATCCATCCATCTCTGGTTGTGCTAATTAAACAAGCTTCTTCCTTGATGGTCGCATCTCAGACGGGTCAGCCTTTGCCGTTGATGCCATAACCCTAAGGTTCACATGGTCACTTTTAAGATCAACCTATTCTTCTTTATTAATAACAAGAAAAAGCGCAAAAGTGGCATATATATATATTGCAGCTCATATGTAGTTTACAACGTGAAATACAAAGCCCAGTGAAAAGGACTAACACCGAGTGTCGGTGTCAAAACCGGCGGATCTCGGGTAGGGGGTCCCGAACTGTGCGTCTAAGGCGGATAGTAACAGGAGGCAGGGGACACGATGTTTACCCAGGTTCGGGCCCTCTTGATGGAGGTAAAACCCTACGTCCTGCTTGATTGTTCTTGATGATATGAGTATTACAAGAGTCGATCTACCACGAGATCAGAGAGGCTAAACCCTAGAAGCTAGCCTATGGTATGATTGTTGTTGGTGGTCCTACGGACTAAACCCTCCGGTTTATA
>NW_024117503.1:0-14680 GCF_003073215.2 Triticum urartu | reverse complement strand
TGAGTTTCCTATCAATACAATTCTAGCATGGATAATAAACGATTATCATGAACAATGAAATATAATATAATAATAACTAATTTATTATTGCCTCTAGGGCATATTTCCAACAACTTATATGTGGCACTGCCGTTTAGGTCATATTGGTGTAAAGCGCATGAAGAAACTCCATGCTGATGAATTTTTGGAATCACTTGATTATGAATCACTTGATGCTTGCGAACCATGCCTCATGGGCAAGATGAACCGATAAAGATCTTCGTAGAATATGTAGAAGCCAATATGAGCATCCAGGTTCCGCTATTGGTTATTGACCGAAGATGTGTCTCGGCCATGTCTACATAGTTCTCGAACCCGTAGGGTCCACACGCTTAACGTTCAATGACGATTTGTATTATGAGTTATGTGATTTGATGTACCGAAGGTTGTTCGGAGTCCCGGATGAGATCACGGACATGACGAGGAGTCTTGAAATGGTCGAGGCGTAAAGATCGATATATTGGAAGGCTATATTCGAACATCGGAAAGGTTCCGAGTGATTCGGGTATATTTCGGAGTACCGGAGAGTTACGGGAATTCGCCGGGGCAAGTAGTGGGCCTTAATGGGCCATACGAGAAAGGAGAGAAGGGCCTCAAGGGGTGCCCCCCCCCATGGCAAGTCCGAATTGGAGTAGGGAGGGGGAGGCGCCCCCCTCTCTTTCCTTCTCCCTCTCCTACTCCTTCCCTCTCCCCCTCTTGGAAAAGGAAGGGGACTCCAACTAGGATTGGGAATCCTAGTGGGACTCCCCTTATGGGCGCGCCCCTCCTAGGCCGGCCTCCTCTTCCCTCCTCCTTTATATACGTGGCCAGGTGGCACCCCATAGACACACAAGTTGATATTTTAGCCGTGTGCGGTGCCCCCTCCACAGTTACACACCTCGGTCATATCATCATAGTGCTTAGGCGAAGCCCCGCGCCGGTAACTTCATCACCACCGTCACCACGCCGTCGTGCTAACGGAACTCTCTCTCGGCCTCAACTGGATCAAGAGTTCGAGGGACGTCACCGAGCTGAACGTGTGCAGATCACAGAGCGTTTGGTACTTGATCGGTTGGATCACGAAGACCTTCGACTTCATCAACCGCATTACTTAACGCTTCCACTTTCGGTCTATGAGGGTACGTGGACACACTCTCCCCGCTCGTTGCTATGCTTCTCCTAGATAGATCTTGCGTGATCGTAGGAAATTTTCTAAAATTACTGCGTTCCCCAACAGCTTGGACATTCGAGGAGCTCGTGGCGAAAAAAGCAAAATTCAGGTCTGTGAGAAACATTTGAAAACATCACCGTTCATCCCCAATTTTGTCTTTTTTGCCCTGCGCTCCTATAATGTCAAAACTTCATTAATTTTTGCACGAACGTCACGCACATGCACATCTTGCTTGCAATTTTTTCCTGGATATTCTCTGTTTTTTACGGTGTTATTGTTCACCGGGCTCATCTGAGCCCGAGCTTAGAGGTGGATTATCGCTAAGTTTGTTGCTAATTTATTTGGATTATTTTAGTACTTTCTAGTGCTTTACGTATGCTTAATGTGTACAAGTATTAATACTCCCGTACTGTTTTTGTGCAATTTTACTTTAAGTATTTAGAGCAACTCTAGCAGATCCGCTATATCCTTGTCGTCCCGTAAATTATTAGTTATGTGATTGTGGACTTGGGGATATTTGACTTCGGTATCTTGCTTTGTAGGGAGGACCATATGTCAAAGGAAAACATGACTCATGTCGCAGACTGTCAAGGTATACACCTTTCCCTATACCTCGGAGCCATATTTTTTCAGCTAATATGTATATTTTGTGTGCATTATTAGACTCCTAATAACATGAATCCAGTGTTCCCCAATGTTGTGAATTTTCAATCATTTCTCATAGCTGATTCTTGGTTGTTGTTTGTTAACATGAGTACTGTTATATGTTAAAGCAATGAGTGTTTTCCTATTCCCTCTGGTAGCTGCATATTTGCATTTATGACAAACATTGGGGTTAGCCTCAACCTTCATTCATGCTGAGTGGCCAACTGCTGCAATTCTAATGTATGCCTTTATTGTGAAATGATCATCGACATTATTAGAGAGGGGCAAAAATAATTTTATGTTGCATTGTTTCTATCTGTGCAGATAGTGAGATTAAAACAAAATATGTTTGCTTCTTCTAAACTATCTGCACGCACCTTTCTTATAAGCATGAGGTTTCCAGTTTCATGAATCCTGATAACTATACATTCCTGTGTTGCAATCATTTATAAATGTAACTAAGCAACACTTAAGGCGTTTGTAACTTTATATCGAATCATCCTGTCATGCATCCCATTTAGTCCTATAAAAGAGATTTTTTTTTCTAAGTTGTTGATAGATGTTAGATATTTACATTCAGTACTGATCTCCCTTGGTTCAAATCGTCAGTTGACCAATCAGATGCCTACTGATAGATCACCAGCGAAAACCTAGTATGTGTTGTTCATGTTCTCTCATTTCCCGTGATTATTGTTATTTGGTAGCACTTTCAATGAAATCCACTGTAAGTGGTAGGCCTCAGATTGCAACACACGCGACGGTGGCGCATGGGAACCTTGCAGCCGTGATGGTTGGAGTCGCCATCTCTTGCAACATTTGCCTTGTTGCAATGGTTGTGTCGCCCCTCTGATTGCAACATCAGTGTTTTTAGGCAGAGGATCATCATGCGACGCCCCTCTCATGTGAGCCTATCCTCTAGGTACGCGTGATGAGATGAAAGGGGGGAAGAAAGAAATATGTGGAGAGAGCTTCGTAAGAGGATAAGATTGAGGAAGCAGTTTGTTGTGTTGGGGGGGGAGGGGAGGGGCACGTGGCGTGCAAGGAGGCGCGTAACGGGGAGAAAAGATCACTCGAGTGTTTTCAAGAGTTTTCCAATAAATCAAGCTGACCTGGGCCACAATCACACTCACACCGTAATGACCCATTTGGGACCCAATCAACCAAACCTGGCCAAACGGGCCGGCCTGGCATGGCACGACCCGACCTATGCTATAGCTGGCCAAACGGGTCGGGCCAACCAGGCCGGCCCGCGAGCACGCCGACACGTACCGCCATGGGCCAGGCATGACACGGGCTAAACGGACCGGGACCGGCACGCGAGCACGCACTGGGCCGTGCTTTGGCTGCTAGGCTAAGCACGCGGGCTGGCATGGCACGGCCCGATTATCTTTTTTATTTTATTTTTATACATCTCTATATGGCTCAACATGTAAAAATAGGCTAAAAAACACCCAGTACGCCAAATAGCAGTCAAACTAGCGTGCCTGGCGTGCCGGTGGGCCGGCCCGATTAGCAGTCGCCCCATGCCTAAGCTGCAGGCTGCAACACGCGGGCTGGCACGACACGACCCGCATAATAATCGTGCCTAGGCGGGCCAGGCCGGGCCAGGCACGATTATAATCGGCTAGGCCGGGCCGCCTTTTTGGCTAGCTATGACCTATGCTAATCGTGCCACGCACGACACGACCCACGAGGGCACAGGGGCGATTTTACCGTACGGGCACCCTGGGCACGTGCCCGGGCTCGACGCCGCCAATTTCCCGAACTTCCGAGAGCTTCCGAAGCCACAAGAATCGCAAAAGTTGCTCATATAGGCTGAAAACTCGTGAAAATATGCTGCAAACTGGAAACCGCTGTATAACTGGGCCAACGTGGTCATTTTCTTGTCTATTGGGCCTTTCTTAGAACAACCAGGAGGTCATGCACCCGTTCGTAATGTTGGCCACAACCAACTCGAGAAAATCAGGAGAGGAATCAATCGATTTGTTGCCTGTCGAGTAGAGACGAGGAACTCGGGGAGATGGGAACGGGCGCTCGCGCGGCACGCCCAAACCCTAGCTCGTTACTCCATTCTCGAAGACGATCTGGCCACTGGTGGAGGGCAGACTGCCGGAGGGCACGGTGAGCTGCAAGAGTGTTGGCGCGCGGCGGGGCCACTACTCTGTTGGGCAGATCACGTATAATCAAAAGTGCAAGCGCCAAGGCGGCGGCTCCTCCTGTGAAAATTTCATTCCGTCTCCGGTGGACGGTGGCTCTTTGCCGTCCGCAGTAGCCGTGCCAGCAGCACTGCCAAGTGTTCGACCAAAACAAAGCCGCGATCAAGAGGCAGCTAGCACCAAACTGTCAAAGAGGGCTACCGCGGCACACGATAATTAGGTGAGTCATTCTCTGTAGTTTTACGAAAAATTATGCAATTTAACATTGATTGTGTCGATTCAAATTATGTTTGTTCAAATTTCAGAATTGGGCATATTTTGATAGATCAGATATGTGATACTTGTGATTTTCGAAAGACCAAAATATTCTTTAGCTTACATTGTGCCCGGGCTTTAGCAATTCGCTAGCTCCGCCACTGCGAGGGCATGTTTACTAAGCGGGCCATGTCGTGCCAGCCCACGTGCTGCACCTTCAAGCCCAGGCACAACCTAGTTAAGAAACGGGCCGGCATGCTGGGCTGCACATTTTTGCTGATTTTTAGGCCTATTAGGCTGTATTATATATTTTTTCGGAATATATATATATATATGCGTGCCGGGCACGGCCCGTTTAGCCCGTGTCGTGCCGGCGTGCTCGCGGGCTGGCCTGGCTGGCCCGGCCCGTTTGGCCAGCTTGCTGAAACCCCCAAAGCGATCCCCGTCTTCTTCCTCACTCCTGCTAAACCAAACCTACCCACCGCCGCCTGCCGCCTAGGGTTCCGCCCCCATGACCGTCGGCGAGCCGGAGATGCCGGCGTCGGCGCACAGGCGTTTGTTCCTCGCCAGGTTCGACGCGCTCATCTTCCTGCATTGCGGGCTGCTCTGGGTCCTCTGTGCGGTGTACCTCACCTTGGTCATTGCGCGTCTTGCCCTGGGTAAGCTCGAGGTTCCCCCCACGCTCTGGTCTGCGTCCTGGGTCTGCGCCTACATCGTTCTGTGTCTCACCCCCGTTTCCACGTTCCTCGTCGGCGCGCGCTCCCCGCGCTCCTTGGGCTCCCCGTACGACACCACCGACGCCAACAAGGTACCGCGGAAGAACTCCCCTTGCGCCTTCGAATATGTATGTAACTATGTATGACCCGATTTGCTTCGAAAATAAATAAATAACCGACCGATTTTACATGTGTGTGTGTCTAAATTAAGTTGCCAATTCCAAATTAGGAATTGAGACCCATTGTTTTCCTGAATTCAAAAGCGGCTACCGTATATATGTAAATGCCTCTGCGCCTGTCTATCTTCAGAGCATATAATATGATCTCGTACTGATATTTCTTTTTTGTCGATGTTCAAGGACCCTGCCATGATTGGAGCCCTCATTTCGGCCGCCTTCATGCTGCTCGCAATTGATTATGATAAGGTGGTGGGTCTGTTGGGTGTGGAAGGATGTCAGAGGGAACGGATTGGTTCAATAGTGAGGGATGTGGGGTTAATGGGTGGTATGGCAACATGTTGTTTCGTCACCTTACCCACTATGATACTGAGGCAATGGAGGATGAAGATGAAGTAGAGGATTGTGTGGTTCTGTTGTTGAGGTATATACCTGCCCTCTTCTCTGTCCACCTATTGGTGCCACGTTATATGTTTTTATGAGCATGCTGTTTCTAGTTTCATGAATCCTGATAACTTGTGAGTTTTTTATTTGTGTCGCGATTATTTATACATGTAACCGAGTAACACTTTTGGTGTTGATAACTTTATACCAAATCATTTTGTTGTACATCCCAGTTAGATCTACAAGAAAGTTTGGTTACTCGGCCTGTTGATAGTTGTTAGCTTTCCTAAAAGTATTTGCATTTAACACTGATCTCTTTTGTAAAACAAGTTGCCATTTACCAATCAGATCCACACGGAGAGATCATCAGCGGAAACCTAGTATGCATTGTCCATGCTCAGTCGTTGCCATGATTATTATGACCGGGAAGCTTTGAATTTATCATTCAAAACCATGGATTTCGAGTCGCTCGACTAGTCGACGAGTCGCAGTTCCAGGGCCGACTCAGCCTCTCGACTCGACTCCTGGGATGAGTCATCTGGAGTCCTCTCCCCCCGCCGTGCTGCTGATGATGCTGTTGTGCTGCCTCGCTGCTGCTGCTGCTGAAGCTGAAGCGGCAAGAGGAGCAAGCTGGGAGGAGGAGCGGTGGCAAGAGAGCTGCTGCGGGGGAGTTGAGAGATCCATCGCTGGGAGGAGTGGTGGACTGGTGGCAAGAGAGTGGCAGCAGAATGTGTGGCGGCTGTGGTGAGGGAGGAGGGAGTGTGGATGATGGATTAGGTCACAGGAGGAGTATATAGCTACTAGATGGGCTTTTGGGCCACAGGGAAGTGCATAACTAGTGGCCCATCTCTCAGTTGGCCCTGGTTACTGCTGCTGGTGGTGTGCTCCTCCCCTCCTCCCCTGGTTGCTGCTGCTGCTGTGCACTTGTGCTCCTCTCCTGACTGCCTGCTGCTTAACTCGTGTTGACTCGTCGCCATGTCGACTCGTCGACCGTGAGTCTAGACTAGTCACGACTAGTCTAAAGTCGCCCTCCCCGAGCGACCCGTCGACTCATCAACTCGAAAACATTGTTCAAAACCCACCGCAACCCACCATAAGTGGCAGGCCTCAAATTTCAAAGGGCTGGGTTGTGGGGTATCTCTTATTTAATTGCATTATCTTGTTATTTATTTGCCTGTTTATCTGTTTCATATAAATTTAGTGTCTTATTTTAGTCAAGATAGCAAATAGAAATTTAATTGGATTATTCCAGTAAACTATGTTGGTATTATTATAGAACAGAGCTTCATTTAATTCGCAGCTAGTATATACTTGCATGTGGTGTTGTGCCATGGCATTTTAGTGCATTCACACATGTTGATGTTCTAGTAAGATTTTTGTCTCTTTGTTTTTCCTCAAAGTAACTTGTTTCACAAGTGCAATCTGTAGCAAATATTTTTGATAGTTTATATGATTATTTGTGAATTATATTGCAAAAGTGCTCTTCTGTGCACGGTATCGCTCCCGTCCTTTCGCCTTGAGATTGACAGCCCAAGACGTATAGGCCCATCTTCCCATGTATAGCTATTGTATATCTTCATTTTCCTGGGCCCATGGCCCACATCTGGCAATCACCAGTAGTGATGCTGTTTGTCGACTAGACTCCCATCTCTGACATGCTTTGACGATATGAGCCGTCTGCATAATTATTCTGTTCCCAACGACGCCCGTCCGCGGGGTCCCATTTATGACACCCGCACAGCTAGGTCTGCTTACTTTTCCCATTCTTGTCTTATCTCTTTCTATAAGGTGTTCATCTTCGTCATTGATCAAACTTCGCAGCCCCCTTCCACTCCAACGAATCGGATCCTGTAGCTTGATTCACCGAAGAGTCGGACGCAACCCCATGCTACACCGTCATGACATCTTCAGTTATGGAAATAGAAAACCAGTACATGCGCACAAAGCTAATACTATCAACTTGTTTAAGTTTAACTTACATATGTTAATCCACCATCAACAACTGAGTATCACTCAGACCCCGTAATCGAAGAAGAGGCATCAGAGAACTCCAAAGGAGCCATGCACATGCACTGAAGCTCTCCTTCCTCTGTACTTTGATCTTGCCCCCACTACAATCTGTTGTGTAGATGACTGCTACAAACTATGCCTTCAGTGCGGCCTCTGAACCACCTTCTTGTGCACACACCTCGCTGAAGGCTCCCGCCTTTGTTGTCCAAATTCCAAACTTGCGTTGTATTGGACCTGTTAGCACAGAACCTGGCAAATGGCTACATTTGTCAACAAGCTTGCTTTCAGTGCCAACAGCATGAAATATTTTGCACCATACAGCAAGCAATTGCAGTGCAAAATTTCACATTTACGGAATTCCAGACAAAGGAACAACTCATAGTATGGACGGATAGATCAACAAATTTGTTTATAACAACAACAACTTGCTCAAAGAATCTGCAAAATCATTTTTCTACAATTATAGTTCGATCTGGAGCACAGTTATTGATACTATCATTCAGAAAATGTATATTCCCTCACAGTGGACACATGGCCTTAAACATGGGTTCACTAAATAACAAGTACATCATAGTTCTGCAGACATGATCACAGAGACAATATTTTAATCAGCACATACAGATGCGCAACAGTTTGTCTGGCAAACTCATTCGGACCTGTTCAATCTCATCTACAATGTTTAAGAACCATCATGCAGTCTAAGTTCTGCAGCTGTTGTGCAATTGTTCCTTAGATGACCCTCCATGCTGCAGTTCCTGCAGCGAGCCGTCTTGCGAGGCTGTTCCGGCACATCACCTCGGTCCGGGCAGGTTGTCCTCCTGTGGAATTGCCATTGTCATATTTTGCAGAACCTGATACGTTTACTTAAACCTTTATACGGTGCCCTATCCCTGCTTGTTGTTGCCATCCTCTTAGCTGATGGCAACAGCCTTGCTAATCTATTTGTCGGACTCATTAGCTGAATGTGTATCACCATTGGCCTCATCGTTATTACCACCAGTCCCTGCAAATAAGATAGGAACATCTAGCTCATTCAGGTTAACAACGTCTCCACTTCTGCAATTCGATCCTGTCAATCAGCATACCTTCGTGTCCACCAAGGAGCTGTAGGTTCATCTCGTCTATCGATTGCTCGGACGCTTGTGGGGATTCTTGCCTTCCAACACTCATCCTGGCGCCCGGCGCATATATCTGACCCTTGACGTTTAATGCCGGCGTTCGCAGCGGTTGATGGATGCGCACCATAGCAACACCTAGATAATGCAGCGGCTCCTTCAGAATTTCCCTGCCGTTCACCTCCTCCAGCACCGTCACCCTGCACAACCATACGAGTTAGTGGTGGATTGATAATATACCGATAAGCACAACCAGGGGCGGAGCCAGGATTTGATCATAGGGGGGGCGAAGAGGAAAATGCACTTGTAAGAAATGAAGCACCAAAGTATAAAATTTCTTAAATATAGCGTCGATATCAAACAAACAATGACAATATTTGTTTTGCAATTACATTGAAATCGCTACATATTTTAATGGCTTAGATGTATATGAGGTTATCTACGCACAACAGGCACATGAAACCATCAAACGTCAACATATACATGTCGCTCCGCATTCTTATCAGTAGAGTGGGTGCTTAAAACAAATGGCTTCAATTGTTAGTTATTGTTGGTCTCTTCCTCTTCATGCTTTATGCAATTATAGACTTCTAGTCAGTACAAAAACAGGCGTATCATTTGTAATTGATTCTAACCAGTTGTAGTAATTGTAAAATAATACATCTATGTAGCATACCTTAGGATGAGATTAGATAGACCCACAAGCCGTCTGTGAGAGCCGAGAGGTGGAGATGTTTTCCAATTAGATCAGCTTGTGGTAGACTCAAACCGGCGGCGGAATCTGCAGCTTCATCAGTCAGTTCACCAGTGATGTTGATGATCTGCACTCGATTAAGCCCTAGCTCTGCGACGGTGGCGGCGGCAGAAACGATCGAGGATGGAGTCGAGCCAACAGATGGCAAAGCGATGTATTGTGTCCAATCGACAAGAAATACTCAGGGCATGCAGACCAGCAGATCGGCCCAATTCTGGCACGTGGGCTGTGGGCTATCAATTTTGGGCTTGGCAGGCCTACGTGTTTGCTAATGGCTAGATATTAGACTAAAAAAGGCTAATGGCCAGATATCAATTATCAACAGGCGTCAAGCTAGCCAACTAATTCTCCTGGTCCATCGCTAGTCCCCGTTGAGTATCGTTGAGGGGGGCCGATCGATAGGGGGGGTCTGGCCCCCGCTCGCCCCCCCTGTGGCTCCGCCACTAAGCACAACCAAATATACAGCATACCCCAAAAGATTAAGCGAGTAACCTTTGAATCGGCTGCATCAGGAACTGCATGTTCACCTTTGGTGTTAACGTGCCTCTTTGCCTGCCGCCTGAACCTAATCCACAACGCGCCTGCAATTGGTACTCAAAAAATGCAGCCCCGAAGGTAGGATACGATCTGAACTACCAACCATCATCCCTTTGTTTTTTTAGCACCTACCAACCATTCTCCCATTTACTCCATCTCCGCCCCCCATTGAGCGGAAAGTGTGTTTGCTGATCCATGGATCAGGAAAGCAACAGATGTCATGAGCCACGGTCCACGGAATCAAAACTTATCCCTAATGTGGGCTCTATCACATTCTTGCCTGGGCTCTCTGCAAAACCATAGATTGCTTTCTCTAATGCATTGATGCGGCCAGGACACGGTGTCCTCCCTGGTGCAGCAGCCCCGATCCTCACCCTGCATTGAAGAGCACTCATGAGAAAATTCTCAAACTAGCATACTACCTAGAATCTAGTGATCACATCGTTTAACCGATTACAAACTATCTCTCTACCATGGTACCGGAGCACACAAATCATTCCCGACACAACTAAATTTTGTCCCATATTCGTTCCTTTTTTTGCTGCAATTTTTTTCCAATTGACATTCAACACTGCTTTTGTCTTGTGGCATAGGTTATACCATTATTTCATACTACAATAGCTACCAAAAACAATTCCATTTGCAGGACATGTAACTTAACATTCAGGGCGTAACACTTCCCCAGTAATATATACTCCCTCCGTTCTTAAATACAAGTCTTTGTAGAGATTCCACTATGAACCACATACGGATGTATATAGATGTATTTTAAAGTGTAGATTCACTCATTTTGCTCCGTATGTAGTCCATAATGAAATCTCTACAAAGACTTACATTTAGGGACGGAGGGAGTATCTCTGAATCTGAAATATAGGTACACCAGCTGCCAATGGTTGCAATATATCTGTGAATCTGAAATCCAGCACTAGAACACTGCAATACTACCACTGTAACGCTAACCATACTGAAAATTTCACAGCACAACCATGATAATTACAAGTGCCATATACAAACCCCCCTTCAGCGCAGTCAGCAACATGCTAATACAGCTCATACCTTTGCATCAACGCTGGAGTTTTTGGGTCAATCTGATTAAGAGAATACTCAGATCCTTGTGGCTGCTCTGTTCCTTGGGCAGTCACCTCTGTGGTACAGATCTGGCCATCCGCACTCACTGCATCCATGGGCGTTAGGAGATCTCCGGTTGGCTGCACCACAGGGTAGTGTGGTGGCTCCATGGCAATGTCGTTGTCATTGACCTCCACCCCCGTGGTCATGCTCCACCAAATCTTGTATGATGCGAAAGATTGGATAGAAACGGCTCCGTAAATCAATGGATTTTCACATGCCTAAATCAGCACCTCTTAATCGGCTGTGACAAGAACTCCATTTCCTTGTGCCGTTTGAGTATTTCTCGAGCAACAACTCCGCCGCGCAGCAGATCGCAGAGAATGGAGAAAACCTATTAGCTCGAGGTGGAAGACAAGTGCAACCAGACCTCCCTACAGCATTTACGACTCCCTCCGTCTCAAAATAAGTGTCTTAACTCTGGTACAACTTTGTACTAAAGTTAGTATAAAGTCCAGACAGTTATTTTGGGACGGAGGGAGTACTAAGCAGAGCCAGATGATGTAAATCATGTTTTCTGATCCACGGATCACAACGGAATTGACGTCCCGAGCCACGACTCGAGTATCCCGCGCCTCACGGTGACTTCTTCCTGTCACATGTCCTGGCCCATGTAGCCCATATGTCTCTCCTGTATTTCGGGTTTTACCTATTTATGGGCGAATTCCAACAGGGCACAGGAATTTAATGCACCGAATCCCAAAGATCGAACGAGCAGCCCAGATAACGCGATCACGTGTGCTCGAGACTAGAACAACTGCGTCCATTATATTGGTGTGTCTTCTGCAATAAAACTGAAGAATACCACTGTCGGGGAGTTGATTCCATAATGACAAATGCCAGTAGTTCCATTGTTTATAGCATTCTTTTGTGCCCTGTGGAGTGTGGATTGTCATGCTTTGTTCTGCCCACCAGTCTTCATAGTCTAATGCATGTGAATATATGGGGTTAGCGATCTCAAGATGGTCTCCGTATATTGGATAATTACTGATTAGGCCATCTTTTGCCATCGATTGTGCTGAAATTCAGAGTCATTTTGAGCTAGCTACCATGTACATTGAATTTGCACCTTTGAGGCCCCCAGCCTTTCCAAATTAGGCTGTTATACGGAGCAAGAAGAATTACGCTCTATATATGTTGAGTTTCAATCGTTGTATTCTCCATCAGGTCTGAGGTTCCACACAGCCCTTCCCACTCTACTCTTCATCTTCAAAATCCCTCTCGCTGGTCTAGTAGTTGCAGTGGCATGGTAGCGACCCTTAACATATTGGCATAATACTACTCTACATATATCAATGTTCATATTTTTTGGTTGCTTAATATTGAGAAATAGCTCCATATCCTCATTCAAGTACTTGTATATGCTGCTAATCTAATTGAATTTTGTTTTTTTATTGGCAGCCATAACCCTGAATGGATGGTGTTAAGATGGACAAGACAAATACAAGAGCCGACTTTTTGCTGAAAGTTTATGGCCACGGATAAGTACTGGATTTTATTTAGTTAGTTGCATGTATTCACGACTGTAGATTGATCCACTACTAGTATTGAGTACTCCATGTGCTAGGAGCTCTCATTTGACATTGTGACGTTGAAGTGTTTACTTGCTGGCTTGCTGCTGGGAAGCCTGGAATACATGACCAGACGGTGAGGGGTATACCACCCTCCAAGAGGACAATGCTTTTGTAGGCATATAGAATTTGCCATGTTGGTATTGTTATGTTCGATGACTACCATTTCTTCGCAAGAGCACCCTGTGGCAGTTACTGTAGAATATTATGTTTGTAGTGATCACTGATGTTACCGATCTACAGATTTGTGGAGTATGAGTATGTTCATTTTCTTTTGTCTTGGATATTTCGTAGGCGGAGCTCATATCTTAAGCGATGGTGATCATGAATCTAAATTGAAGGGTTTACCTGTGTAAGTATTTTTTTTATGTTGCCTTTGATTCATGTTGGCAAGCAGTATTCTTTGGATTGTTTGCATCGAAAGAATGCACTCAAATTAGAGCCTAGAAGTACTTAACATGGCCTAGTGTGGATGGTGCTCAAACATGGCCTATAGGCATTGTTATGTGGTTCTTCTAGGGTTTTTCATTTTTCCATACGATGGCAACACATGAATGCAGTTAGCCAATATGCACGATCGATTGTTCATAACACTTTTTTTTTGTATAAATTACGTTGAGCTGTAACACTGATGTGAATTTATTTCTTGAAATAGCGTTATCCCACCAAGAGGGTAGGTAGATTAGACCAAAAAGATTGTAGGGCGCCCTCCAAATCTAGTTTTCCAACTAGCAGTAAAATCAACCATAGTTATCATTTTTTTTGCACAACAGTTTCTGTGGCATCATAATAATTTCACCCATCTAAGAAAAATTGGCGTCGTTAACTTGGAAAACCCTTTTCTTGCTAGAGACAAAGTTTTATCATCTAATTTTCAACACTACAGACCGATATGCAACAAATACAATCATTTCTGTTAAAGTGGTTAGGATAAATTCTGACTGAAATCGTTTCCGAATCCATTTTAATAGGGTGCTGTAAGATAATTGTGACATTCAAACACAATGCGATCCAAACCCAACTCCGACTGAAAGGATACGGTATAAGATATGGTATTACTAATAGAAGACACTGTAGGATAAGTATTTTTTCGAGCCTTTAAAAGAATATGGATAAACACTTTATGTGTAAAGTTTGAAGTATTAATTAGCAAAGCGTGAATGCTATCTCTGCTGACGAGACAAAACGTAAGCTCATCACTAATAGTCTTACTAATATATCTGGCTTATTTTACGAAAAAGCATAGGAGCTCTTGGGTGCTACGCCCTCCTATATTCAAAAATAATTTAGTAATTCAAAAAATCCTGAAACTTTTTATGGAATCAAACATGACCAAGTATTGCACTCGTATAAAAAGATTAAATAGGGAATCCGGGGTCAAAGATTTCCCAAAAAATGCTAGATACAAGTACTATTCATGTTATATTGTCGTCATAAATTTGTTTTTCCTGAAGTCAATGGGAATCATTCCTTGGCCAAACTTTTTATATGAGTACAATACCTAGTCATATTTGGTTAAAAAATATCTCCAGGATTTTTTGACTTTTTTTTGAATTATTAAATTATTTTTGAATATATGAGTGTGGAGCACCGAGTGCTCCTAATCTGCTTCGGCTTATTTTAGCACTACTTTCAGTGCTTTATGTGTGTTTAAAGTGTACAAGTGTTAATACTTGCCTATTGTTCATGTATAAGTTTGCTTTGAAGTATAAGAGAGAGAGAGAGAGAGAGAGAGAGAGGGGGGGGTTAATTATGAGCTGGGCAGGATACAATCGGGCAACAACAAAAAAAGGATCGGGCGCTCACCATTTCAGCATACCCGTTTGGAACCCGAATCCACTAGGTGAAATGGGTTAGAACAGAAACCCGGAAGCGGGACAGCTCGCCGCAAAACCCCCTCCCCTGTTCCTCGCCAATCCCCATTTGGCCATTTCCCACAAACCCCAGTCCCCTAGCTGCGCCAACCCCAACCACTCCGGCATTCCGCCCCCGTCCAAGCTTCGAGGAGCTAGCTAGGGCTTCCCACCCCGATGGCCGCCGCGCA
>NW_024117502.1:0-30150 GCF_003073215.2 Triticum urartu | reverse complement strand
CTTGAACTCGGGCTCAACGGGTTGGTCGGCATCTTCAGCATTCTCCAGAGTATCATTGTCTCCTGAGAATGATATACACGCGGCTCTTATCGGGATTTGTCGGCACATTCGGGCGGTCTTGCTGGTTTTATTTTACCATTATCGAAATGTCTTGTGCATCGGGATTCCAAGTCTGATCGGAGGGTCCCGCGATGGAGGATTGTCTCTCAGATCATGAGCTTGTCATGGGCTAAGTTGGGACACCCCCTGCAGGGTTTAATCTTTCGAGAGTCGTGCCCGGTTATGTGGCAGACGGGAGTTTTTAATATTCGGTTGCAGAGAACTTGACACTTGACTTAATTAAAATGTGCCAACCGCGTGTGTAATCGTGATGGTCTATTTCCAATGAGGTTCGGGAAGTGAACACGGTTGGGTTATGTTTGAACGTAAGTAGTTCAGGATCACTTGTTGATCACTTCTAGCTCTGCGTCCGTTGCGTAGTTTCTCATCTTACTCTTGTACTCATATGTTAGCCACCATAATTGCTTAGTGCTTGCTACAGCTCCACCATATACCCATACCTTACCTTTAAGCTTAAATAATCTTGCTATTGCGGGTTTTGAGATTGCTGAGTCCTTGTGACTTACCAGATACTACAAACACAATTGCAGGTACCGACGAGACTGATGCAGGTGATGCCACTGAACTCAAGTGGGAGTTCGACGAGGACCGTGGCCGTTACTATGTTTCCTTTTTGGATGATCAGTAGTGGTGCCCAGTAGGGTCGATCGGGACTTAAAATGGGTGGTTGTCTTTTATTCGTTTGATTCCGTCCATAGCCGGACTTTGTGTTCATCTTGAATGATTGTATAACTTGATGTTATTGTGTGACATTCTGGCGATTGTAAGCCAAAGCTCGTATTCTATCTATTCGATACATGAGATGAGCAAAGATACAACCACTCTTGCAACCATACCAATATGCACTTATACCCCAAGTCGTGCCTCGACACGTATGGAGTATAGTCGCATATTGGGCGTTACAGGTGCCTCCATATCGGGCAACATCACGACGGAGTTCGGATGACATCCGTGTTCGGTTCTTATCCCGAACTTGGTTATGCCTATCGCGCCAGGCTTAATGGTCGTCGTCTCGTGTTGGAGCACGTCCCCTTGATCCGTAGATTGATCTGGTCTGGTCGGCTCTATTGTCCAGGTCCTGAGTAAGTCGTACGTGTAGCCCGGAGCCGCTGCCTCTTTGCCTCTACGGCGAGGTGGCGCGGGCTGGTGTTTGGCATAATTGGCCGTTAGGTCTCGTCCACGTGGTGGTCGGTCCGGCTCTTCAACATGATTGTATCTTGACGGTATTGGCTCAAGGGCCTCGTCGTCGAATTGTAGTAGTAGTCTGTGTTTTGGGTAGCTCTTTGTCGGGTGCTTGAGCCTATATTCCTTGGTAGCCAGGACCTTGGTCCATCTGTCGTTGAGTGTATCCTGTTTGGCTTGGAGCTGTTGTTGTTTCTTTTTCAGGCTCCTTGTAGTAGTGATTAGTTGTCGTTTGAAGCGTTCTTGTTCGAGGGGTTCCTCTGGCACGATGAAATCTTCGTTGCCAAGGCTGACATCCTCTTTGGAGGCAGGTAATTAATGTCTTCCGAATCTTCGTGATCGGCATGTTCGGGGCTGTATTGGCCTTCTTCCCTTTCATCTTGCTCGAACTCAGGCTCAACGGGTTGGTCGGCGTCTTCGGCATTCTCCGGAGTATCATTGTATCCGGTGCCGGTATTGCTTTCCTTCTCCCGACGCAATCGTGAGCGGCGCCGCTGATGTCGGTGCTTTGGTGGTGCTTCGACGGGCTTTGTCCTCATTCGGACCTTGAGTGCCATCATCGTCCTTCTTCTCGGGTGTATCCACCATGTATACGTCGTAAGTAGAAGTGGTCGTCTAACGCCCGGTGATGGGTGGGTTTTGGCCTGGTTCGACGTAAAATTCCCCGCTCTCAGCCCCCAGTTCAAGCTGGGCGTAGTTCGGAAGTGGCGCTTCCGTGATGGCGAGAGATCGCATTAGGTCCAGAGCCTCGTTTAGAAGCGAAAGCTGGACATGTGACTGAGGATCTGCGGAGTTGGGTCTGGTAATCACCACTTGACCATGCTCAGTGGACACAAATTTCGAGAGCTCGGAGTTGACATCCAGAGATGAGTCTGGCTTCCCGATGACAGGGAGAGTCATGTTTGACTCCGGGCCTGCTGACGACATGGTCACCTCTGGGTCTCCGGCAAGGAGCTCCGTAATGGGAGAGAGTCCGGCGGGGCTTATCCTCCCGTCTTCGGACAGAGTGGTCCGCTCTGGATTTAAGGCCAGGGCAGGCATGAGAGTTGATCCTTGAATGGAATCTGATGACGAATCCGACGGGCTCCCTTCATGTAGATGAGAAGCGGCGGCCGAGGCCGAGAACCCTTCAAAGATCAAGTCTCCTCGGATATCGGTGATGTAATTCAAGCTCCCAAACCTGATCTGGTGACCAGGGGAGTAGCTATCGATTTTCTCGAGGTGGCCAGTTGAATTGGCACGCAGAGCAAAGCTGCCAAACACAAAGAGTTGACCAGGGAGGAAAGTCTCCCCGGAAACAGCATCGTCACCGATGACAGGTTGAGCCATCGATCCTTCTGTCAACGACATAGTGGAAATCTCAATGAAAGCACCAATGTTGGTGTCAAAACCGGCAGATCTCGGGTAGGGGTCCCAAACTGTGCGCCTGAGGATTGATGGTAACAAGGGACAAGTGGGACACAATGTTTACCCAGGTTCGGGCCCTCTTAATGGAGGTAAAACCCTACATCCTGCTTGATTGTATTCGATGAGTATAGGGGTTACAAGAGTTGATCTACCTCGAGATCGTAATGGCTAAACCCTAGTTGTCTAGCCTATGAGAATTCTGATAGCCTCTACGGATTAAACCCTCCGGTTTATATATACACCAGAGGGATCTAGGGTTGTACAGAGTCGGTTTGTGGGGGAAGGAAATGACATATCCGGACACCAAGCTTGCCTTCCATGCATATAGGAGTCCTACCCAGTCATGGGGGAAAGTCTTCTTCATGTCCCATCAGTTCGGCCCATATCAAATAGTCCAGACACTCGAGGACCCCCTAATCCAGGATTCCCTCAGCCAGAAGTAGTGTCCCCAGCGATGGACGGTGGCTGGAACCGCCGGACCGGAGTTCCAAGGCGGCGCACATGGTGGCCTGCACGAGAGAGAGGGAAGGTGAGAGGGCATGTGGAAGGAGGATAAGAAAAAAAGAGGAGGCACTGCGCCACTGCGACGACGACAGGAATCGAGTGCCCTCCTCGAACTGATTCTCCCCTTGTTAGACCCAGAGGAGTCTGAAGAATAATATTCAAAAATCAGGGGATGAATTCCACTCGAACTAGCTCACTTTATGGATCAAATCTGAGAATTTTAGTACAAAACCATAGGAACCTAGGGCCGGCTAGGAACACCGGCGGCGGAGGGGGAAACCCTAATACAGTCAGATGCCTCTCTATCGAGTTGGGACCTTGGCTTTATAGCCGTACAAGTTGGGAGAAAGTAAGAAAGTAAAATGGAGGCAGGGGATCACTGTAGTCCTTGCCGGAAAGTGAATAGCAACTCGCTTGTCGGGGGTAGCCATCTGATGCGAGATGGATGCGATCCAGGGCCTTCCTTCACAGCGAAGCGGTACGGTCGATGGAAAAGCATCCGATGGGCGATGGATGGTTTGCGTTGCTTCGCGCCTATGGCTAAGGATTTAAATATAACTGAAATCGTTGTGCATTCATCAGTTGGGTCCTGACAACGCCCCCGATCGACTTCAGACCAGTCCTCATGGCTGAAAAGCCGGAAAAACTTTTTGTATCAATGTTGCATCTTCCCAAGTAGCATCTTTCTCATCCATGTTACTCCATTTGATGAGCCAACACACCACTAGTATTTGGATATCGCCTTGCGCTCTGGGAATGAGCTTTCTCTCCAAAAGCTTCTCGGGTTCAAGGAGAATAGTGCCATCTGCATTGAGGAGTAGTAAGTTGGGGTTTGGGATGGCTTGTGGCCCCAGAGTCTTCTTCAATTGACTGACATGGAATGTGGGATGCAATTTGCAATGATCGGGTAAGAGAAGTTTGTAAGCCACTAACCAACTTTCTGAATTATTCTGAAGGGGGCATAATATTTAGAGTGCAGCTTCAGAAATCGACGGACACTCAAGGTAGTGTTTGTAAGGTTGTAATTTGAGGTAAACCATGTCGCCTACTTCCAGGGTTCTTTCGGATCTCTTTTTAACATAGTGCTTCATTTTGTCTTATGCCTTCAACAGATTTGCGTTGATCTATGATGTAGTTTGTTCAGCATTGAGGACAGAGGAAAACTCCTGAACATGTTTAGTTGGGTAAAGGGCAGCTTCAGATATCATGTTGGGAGGTCGGTTATACAGTGCTTGGAAAGGTGTGATTTTCATAGATGTATGGTAACTGGTGTTATACCACCATTCAGCTAGAGAGAGCCAGTTCATCCATTTGTTAGGTTGTAAGAAAGCCATGCACCTCGGGTAATTTTTCAAACATTGATTGACCCTCTCTGTTTGGCCATCAGATTGAGGGTGATAAGAAGTGCTCATGTGCAGTTTAATGCTCGTTTCTTGAAAAGTTCTTGCCAAATATGGCTAGTGAGGATTGGATCTCTCTCAGTAACTATAACTGAAGGCAACACATGTAACTTGAATATATGATTAGTGAAAGCTTTGTCCACATAATTGACAGTGATGGGGCGTTGCATTGCAATAAAATGCCCATACTTGGTGAATCTGTCCACTACCGCCAATATCATGTTTTTTGTTTTGAGATGTGGGTAGTCCTTCAACAAAATCTATGCTAATATGACACCATGCAAAATCAGGAACAGGAAGTGGTTGTAGCAACCCAGGGTATTTGTAGTGCTCAAGTTTGTTGGTTTGACATGTGGGGCACCGTTTGATATAATCAACAATGAACTGCTTCATGCCAGGCCAATGAAAGAGGAGTTTTACTCTCTGATAAGTAGCTCTATGTCCAGAGTGGCCTCCAAGTTCAAGATTGTGGAGAGCAGATACTAACTGATTTTTGAGATTAGTGTCCTTGCCAATGACAATTCTGTTCTTATATCTTAGAATTCCTTGTTGCAGAGCATAGTTAGGGACAGCAGCTGCAGAAGTTGCTAATTGAGAGATAAGGTCCTTGCATCTTTGGTCCTGGGCATAGCTGGAAATGACTTCAGATATCCAGACAGGTCTATCTTGACTAGCAACAATTGATTGTAGCCTGTACTGACTCTAGATAGAGCATCAATAACCTTGTTGTTTTACCTTGCTTGTACTCAATCTTAAATTGCAGCCCAAGAGTTTCACTAGTAACTTGTGTTGAATGCCTTCAGTTAGTTTTTGCTCTTGTATATATTTCAAACTCTGCTGATCAGTTCTTATAGTCAATGAAGAGGCAGCAAAACAGTGCTTCCAATGTTTCAATGCTTCAATGATGGCCATGACCTCCTTATCATATGTAGACAGGGCGGCAGCTTTTGGGCTAATGGTCTTGCTAAAATAAGATATTGGCATGCCCTCCTGCATGAGTACAACACTAATCCCATAAGCACAAGCATCTGTCTCCAAGATAAAAGGTTGAGAAAATTCAGGCAAGGCCAGGACAGGTGCTTGGGTCATCTTATGTTTCAAGATGTTGAAGGCTTCCATTTGCTCACTTTCCCACTTGAAATTGTCCTTTTTCAAGGATTGAAACAGAGGTTTGTAGATGCAACCATAGTTTTGTATGAATCTCCTGTAATAACCAGTGAGACCAAGGAAGCTTCTCAGTTGAGTTACATTTTCAGGAGTGGGCCACTGGACTATTGCCCAATTTTTGTAGGGTCAGTTGCTACTCCATCTCCCCTGATAATATGTCCCAAGTATTCCACTTGTGGTTGTGCAAAGGTACATTTGCTTAGTTGGCATAAAGTTGTTTGGACTACAACACTTCTAGGACCTGTTGGAGATGTACCAAATGATCTTTCATATTTTTGTTATATACTAAGATGTCATCAAAGAAGACCAACACAAATTTTCTCATGTAGAGTGCTAGAATTGTATTCATTAATTGCTGGAATGTAGCTGGAGCATTAGTTAATCCAAATGGCATTACTAAATACTCATAGTGGCCACAATGGGTGCTGAAAGCAGTTTTTCCAATATCTTCTTGCATTCTGATTTGGTGGTAGCCACTTCTTAAATCCGGCTTGGTAAACACAGTGGCTCCTTTTAATTCATCTAGGAGATCTTCTATGACAGGAATTGGATATTTGTTCTTAACTGTTTGCTGGTTAATCTTTATGAAATCATTAACCAACCTCCAAGTCATGTCCTTCTTTTTAACAAGTGCAGGGGAGGAGTAAGGGCTAGAGTTGTCCCTAATTACTTTAGTCTTCATCATGTCATTGATGATAGTTTCCATAGCATCCTTCTGGTGGTGAGGTAGTCTGTAAGGTCTTTGGTTAATTATTTTTGCCTCAGGAGTGAAAGGTATTGCATGATCCATAGTTCTTTTTGGAGGGAGATCAGTTGGAGTACTAAAAATTGGGGAGTACTTGTCCAAAAACTGTTGGACTGGAGCTGGTACCACAGTGCCCACTGGTTCTTGGACAGCAATTCGTTTAGGAGTAGGACGACTCCACAAATAGGTTCATCTGAGAAGGTTTCTGTAGTGTCCATTTCTTGTACAGCTACAGTAGGTAAACTTTCATCCTTGAAGATCTTCTTTTCACCATTTTTCAAAGTGCTCCGCACATGCATCTCATCAAAATCCAATTCCACTGGGCTAAAGGACGCCATCCAATCTGCACCCAAGATTACATCATAACCTTGTAACTGTAGGACTCTAAGATCAGTGGAGAATTGTGTTCCTTGCAGGGAAAAGGGACATTGTAGTGCAATAAACTCATACTAGAGAGTGTTTCCATTTGTTGCAATCACTTTTCTATTTCTTGTGGGAGTGAGAGAACACCCGGCTAACTTAGCAATTTTAGGTGTTATAAATGTAGCAGTACTACCACTATGAATAAGTGTAGTGGCTGGAGTGTTCCCCGACATAACTGTGACTATAATACTAAGTTTTTCAGATGATTTGATGCCCCTGAGAGCATCCATAGATATTTGGAGGGGGGTATCATCATTTTACATAGGCGTGGGACATTAGTTTCATCCATAACTTCAGTGTAATAGACCAACTCAGCATCATCAGGGCAAGCATCTTGCAGTGCTTATATTCGAGCTTGATTTGCCAATTTACACACCTTTTTATGCCCAGGGGACTAGGGGACCAGGGTTCCTTACATTTGTAGCAGATACCTTTCATTCTAACTTGTTGTATTATTGTAGCAGTGTTGGTGGGTCCAGGTTTTCCTGGGTCAAATTGCACTTGTTTCCTTACTTGAGAGAAACTAGTGCTTGGTATAGCAGTTCTTCTTTGTGGCTGTGCCTGTTCCATTCTTCTGGCTAGCCAGATTGATTTTTGTAAGTCAGCAGGCTCATGGCGTTGGGCATGGTGTTGTATATTGTCATTTAAGCCAGAGATAAAACTCGTTTTGTATTAATCTTGAGGTAGGGCAGGATTGTCCCTTCTCATCAAATTAATAGCCTGCTCAAACTTGAGTACATACTCATTGACTTATCCTGTTTGAGTAAGGGCATGAAATGATCTCACATTATCACAAGCAGAGGTCTCTGCAAACCTGTCACCAATGAGCCTACAAAACCTATACCAGTGCAGTGTATTGGCAACAATTTTAGTTCCCCTCCACCATTCAATTGCAGGGCCTTTAAGGTATGTTACTGCAATTTCAGTTTTCTGCTCAAGTGGTGTTCTAGCAGCCTCAAAATACTGATCAATAGTTTGTATCTAGGAATCAGTTCCATTGCCATCAAATTCAGGGATGTTGTATTTTGCTGGCTTGATTATTGCAAGAGGTCTTCTGTTATCTTGCACCTGATCTCTCTACACATTTCCCACTCTTGCTTCTTTTTGTGGGGCTTGATCAGCCTGCCCCTGGTCCAGCTGCATTAGCTGTTGTGCATTCAGTGCTTGGTTACCAGCAGTAGGAGCTCTTGCTTCAGGAACAGGGTTTCTGTTTTCAGCAAAGTGTGGGTGTGTATATGGGATTTTGTTGCTTCCATCCAAGTTAAGCTCTTTGCCAGTATTCTTGTCCACTAGTACTGCAAATCCAGCAGTTGGAGGTGTTTGGGGGACCACATCTGGTTTGTGGAGTGGGCCTTGAGGAGTTTGATGTTGGCCACTGCCCTGTGCAACATCTTGGAGACTTAGAGGGGTTTCTCTAGGTTTGGGAAACCCGGAGATGAAGTTGTTCAGTGTGCCCTGTAGTTCTCCAAGGTTTTCTACAAGGATTGAAGGAAAGAGCGGGGGGGTTTAGAACTAGCAGCATGCTAAGTGACCTCTCTATAGGTGATCTGCCTGCGAAGGAAGGAATTTTACCACACTCAGAGCTGCAACCTGACCTTGGCCTTCGATCCTGCCGCAGCCTGCACCGCTGCCAACACCGCGCCACCGGGAGTACACCGAATATGGGAGGGAGGGTGAGAGAGTACACCGAATCTGCAACCACTTCCCACGCCCAAACCTGTACCAAATTTCTCACCGCCGCCACTCGTCGTCGGGGATCCACCGTCGCCCCAATGTCACCGGTGAGAAGTGGAGGATTTTACGGCCCCTCCAACTCCACCTCGGCACCGGATTTCGCCGCCAAGGAGAAGAACCGGGCTCTGATTACCACTTGTCAGACCCAGAGGAATCTGAAGAATAATATTCAGAAATCAGGAGATGAATTTCACTCGAACTAGCTCACTTTATGGATCAAATCTGGGAGTTTTAGTACAAAACCAAAGGAACCTAGGGCCGGCCAGGAACATCAGCGGCGGAGGGGAAAACCCTATATATCGAGTTGGAACCTTGGCTTTACAGCCTTACAAGTTGGAAGAAAGTAAGAAAGTAAAATGGAGGCAAGGGATCATTGTAATCCTTGCCGGAAAGTGAACAGCGACTCGCACGTCAGGGGTAGCCGTCCGATGCGGGATGGACGCGATCCAGGGCCTTCCTTCACAAGAAGCGGTACGGGAGATTCAAATATAACTGAAATCATTGTGCATTCTTTAGTTGGGTCCTGACACCCCTCTCTGTCGGGCATGGAGATGAGGAGAAACATGTCGGCGAGCAGCTCGTCTCCCTCTCTATGAGGACGACGAGGGGAAAGAAATGCCACAACGATGGTGTGGATAAGGCAACACGGTTGAGTTGTCATGAAGGTGCTTTCGTTCAGACTCGTCCTACACCAAACGATCGAAAAACATGACTTGGCAACCCGATGTGCTTCAAAATCCACGCAAATGATTTGACGTCAACCGACACGATCTGCCCGAATCCTAAAATCCTGATGTGTGGCACTTATCATTTGGTGCTAGGACGTTGCTCGACAGAAAGAAGAGTGTTTGCACGTTGAGAGTCGGGGAGCAATCTATGCGATCAATCGGACGGCCGGAACACAACGGCACTTCATTCATTCTGTAACAAAGGAAGATTTCATTACAAAGACAAGACAAATTTCAGTAACATCCAATTCTGTAAAAGTCACAAAGAATTTTGCTAACTGCATTTCCCAGTTTCCACTTTGTTTAACCAAGTGCATGCCTACCTGATTCTTCAGCCAACAGGATCAATGGCCACCTACTAACATCGCCAGCATAGCATATTGGGTGACAAACAATATAAAAGGCTACAAGGCTACTTATACACAATCATGTGGTCTGCGGCAAAAGAACATGATGTACAAAACTTTTTACACGAATCCAGGATTAGGATCTTCCTGTTCGTTGTGGCTGCTGCCGCTGCTGCTTCATGCTGGCTCTCCTTGCCACATCCCATGGCTTGTGAGGCACACAGACACCTTGCTGTGATGCAAAAAATGACTCATAGCCTGGGGAGTCGAAAGCAAAACCAGTGTGCTTGGAGTTCTCTCGGGGGAGCATGGAAATCGCATAGCTTCTTGCTTCTTCAGGGCTCAAATGGCTCCTCTCTGGAAGACGTATCATGCTGTATTCATGGGGGTCATCCTTGTGTATCTCTTGAACAACTTGGTAGTCATAGGGGAATAGCCATCGCTGAAGCCTGGAAAACCAACAGAGTATCAGAGACAGCAGACGGTTGATTCAGTATGTAAACTGACAGGAATCAAAACCAGATGACAATAACATATAATTGTGCAAAAGGAAAAGGTGGTATCTTACGATAGATATAGGAAGTCACCAAAGAGAGCGATGACCGGAACAAGAATTAGTGTCAAGTAGAAGAAAAAAGTACTCATCAGAACATAAATCACAAAGTATACATTTTCCTGCAGAAGGAACACAGCATGAAGTTATGCATTTGTAGAAAGAAATGATTATTAGGCCCTAATGGTCATCAGCAGAGAGATAGATTAGTGCATAATTCACCAACCTGTCTGTCAAATGATGTCATTATGGCCGAGTATATAAAAATAAACAGAAACCAGGCCGCTATACTGCCGGCTACACTGAAATAATGCCATCTCGTAATAGAGTTGCATGACATGAGCAGGCGGAGGTTCACAGTAACCACAACACAAGTAAAGGCCATCGTGCTAACATCCCATTGACCAAGAATCTTGCCAGATGAGCCATGACCATGCTGACTTGCAGCTGCAGTGAAGTAATAAAACACTATTGACTGGTAGAAGGCAAAGAAACCCCACACCGCTATCACTTTCCACTTGAAGAATGTATTCCTAATTCCTTCCTGGTAAAGTTGTGGGTATTTCTTTGATAGAGATGCACTCACATCCTGAAAGGGTTCAATTACGTGAATGCCGCAAACAGCATCATTCAAGAACTTAATGTAAAATGAATACAGGCAGCTATACCTTATCAAATAATCCAACCATAATTACGGGCAGCGCTGTGAAAATGACATTATACAGCGACTGGAACCAGTCATCATAAAACCGCTGACCAGAAAAGCCAGTTTGGAAAGTGAACCAGAACTGAGTTAGTGTAAATGTCAGATTCTTGTAGAAGAAGTATGTGATAACCTGAAACAGCAAGTGACCACATTAAGTTTCATAAACTATAAATATATGGAAAGCTACAAGCTAACGAAACCATAAGCATACCTTGCACAATCTCAAGTATGACCACCGTCCATGTACAAGAAGTAAATCAGTAAGATAACGAAATTGAGCGATGGCAAAATCACTAGCCATAACTGCTTGCATTCCTTCTTGTCCACTAATGCCAATCCCAACATGAGCGGCTTGAATCATGCTTACATCATTAGCACCATCGCCAATGCTGAGAGTTATCTTACGAGCACCCTTCCTAACTAAGCTAGTAACCTACAAAATGTGTGCGTCAACATTGGTATTTTGGCATCATTTTGACCAAACAGGTCACGCAAGGAAAAAAACGCACAAACCAGAGATTTTGATATTACTTGGAATGGGTAACGACAAGTAAGCACATATAAGAATTGGTTTCTGAGATCAAAACTGGAATAGCAAATGCAACCAATGTACACTGATTAATAACGAATCACATGCACAAACTCTTATTGTGAAGGTACAATATTGGTTATTGCCTTTACAATGTAATAATCTCCCCATATGAGTCCTAGACTAAAAAACTCACATATCCACAAATCAAGGATGGCATGCTGTTACTACTTCCCTGGGTAAAACGCAAGGCATGCATAAACACTAACATCAAGAAATGAAATTTACCTGTGCCTTTTGCAGTGGAGAAACTCGACAACATACAACTGAGTGACAAATTAAACTCAAACCAAGAAGATTCACACGCAGAGCTGGGTCTAGAGCATACATCAAGCATCTTCCATCAATAATGAAAGCCAACTTTCGTTCCGGTGTGTTACTTAGGGAACGGTGGGCTTCCTCGAGGTAACTTCTTAGACTCTGTTTTACCGACTCTTTGATAACTCGCGCAATTTCCACAGGGTCACCCTGAAAATGGCCGGAACATTATATATGGAAAGGAAGGTCCATAACAAAGATTACGCCACAAGTCAAAAAGTTGGTTTAATACAATCAGATACAATTGTATTGCTGATTATGCTTTAACCAAAGTACAAAGAACAAAAAAGACATACCAAGGCGCATATAAACATGGCAGAGAGGCTAAAGCAACACAACCCACATAAGAGGTAAGACAATTAAAAATATTTTATGCTGTTAGATACTCCCTCCGTCCCATAATATAAGACATTATTACATCCAATATGTGAGCATACTGGATGTAATAAGATCTTATATTATGGGACAGAGGGAGTATATAAGAATAAAGACTAAATCTCAGCCAAAATAAATCCCTTAATACCCCCACCAATCAAAATACCAAGGAAAATGTGAGTTCTACTCACAAGAACCCAATTGAGCTATTCCCTGATCTAAATGATACTCCCTCAATAACTGTCATTGATTTAGTACAACTTACGAAATCAGCGACACATATTTTGGGACGGACGGAGTATGATTTTAGCAGTCTTCACTCGTATATCCATTTAAATCCTATAGAAGATAATACACCCTCTGTTCCTAAATATAATACGTTTATGCACTTCAATTTCAACTGCCAAAACGTCTTATATTTAGAAACAGAGGTAGTGTGTGTTAAGGCTTGATTGCCTCTGACAGAATATCATTTCACAGTGCAATTCTATATGGTTATCTTACCCTGTCCTCAGCCTCTCTAATTGTGTCTGTCTCTGAACTGATGATGAACTGTTTTG
This sequence comes from Triticum urartu, assembly GCF_003073215.2. Classification (NCBI taxonomy): domain Eukaryota; kingdom Viridiplantae; phylum Streptophyta; class Magnoliopsida; order Poales; family Poaceae; genus Triticum; species Triticum urartu. The sequence goes on along the minus strand of NW_024117502.1, from coordinate 17,292 downwards.
TGTCGTTGTTCACCAGGCTGCATGCTGCAGAGCAAATAAATAACCAACTGAAAAACTTCAGCAGCTTCTCTATATCAGGTGGGTGGGTGGGGGGGGCGGGGGGGGCTTTTACCCTTCAAGGAAGAAACAAGCAAAACAATACTACACAATTAAAACCTCACCGTATGCTATATTAATTGCTGTTTCCATTTTATCTCCAGTTAGCACCCAAATTTTTATGCCAGCTGCAGAAAGAGTTTCGATGCAGGCTGGCACCCCTTCTTGCAGTTTGTCTTCAATAGCAGTGCAACCTATCAATATAAGGTCCTTCTCAATCAATTCAGCCACCTGGAAGAAAAATGAGAAGAAAATTATATCACATTATGGCCCAGCAAAAGCAGAAAAGATTAACTTCAAATGCTTTTTACAACTCACTGTCCTTAATAATATGACAGAATACACAGACAGTGGCATTCTTGTGATGATTTTCAATAAACACTTAATGTTTTAGAGAGAAGGACCAGTCTATTTTGTTCATGATCCTCTTTCCTACCTTGGTACATATACATCGAATTAACTGGATACAGATATTTTTTTCTAAATTATGTATAAATATGTATAAAGTACTAATATTCAATGGCAAGGTAAGATTACAAATTAGCAACAAAAATTATTAAACAACTACTCACTACACAGGCAATAAGACTCGTCTAGTTTTTGTCTTTTGGAGAGAAAAGAAACACCCATTAAAAAAATCACTCCTTCTGTCCCTTAAGTAAAGGTTGTCATGGCATACTCGGATTCATGCAGTCCACCGTTTAAAACATTGACCATCAATATATAGGTTAGTATATTGAAATAGGACTAGCAAAGTGCCTGTGTGTTACAACGGACCCAAAAGAGACAGCTACATGTTTGCAGGCTTGAAAAGAAATCACCCAATGTCTGTTCCTCTTATCTGTTTGGATGACATGGGGGACAGATGGGGCTAGCCTAGAGAGACTAAGGGGTTTTCTGCAAATGTGGAGTACCTTGCATGCTTTAGATGTATATCGAATGGTCAGAAATGACGATGGATGGCAGGCACACCATCATCCCCAACTGGGTCTTTTATAGGAGTAGAGAGACGTGCAACAATGGCACTGATTTGGTTTTAAAACAATCTGTTTAAAAACATCTTCTGCTACTACACTATTATAGAAATCACAGAAAGAGTTTTGCATTTGAAAATGAAAATTCAAAAATGACCTATTTGTCAAGTAATTTCAATAATTAAACTGATAGCAAAAGAAATTTAACTTTTGATTATACGAAATGCCCAGATCTAATAAATCCGAAATGAGGCTTCCAATATATGACAAAATGCAGAGCTACAGAGAATGTTCCTATATAACAATTATTTCTAAACCACATTACATTTTTTATACATAAACTGCGAAGTGATCACAGGAAATTAATCACATGCCCAGCAGCGCATACAAGACTCAAGTCCGGGAATGGATGACAGTAAACCAAGAAGTCAGGCAAGCGACAGAAGGGATTGGAGAGGCTGTAACAGAACTTCAAATCACAAGGACCGCAATTCAGCACATATACTCAATAAAAGAAGATATAATATCAATACTAGTAAAATATTCAGAAAGATAGTGATGCATGCCTCATCAAGCTTCTTATCACGGTCACGTAAAGAAGATTTAGCTTGCACGAACTTCTCATTCCAGCTTTTGTATTGGTCCATGCTGAGATCTCGATAAGCAAGGCAAAGTGTACGCAAGCCAGCAGATCCAAATTGCTCTAGATGTTCTCTGCTTGTCTTTTTAATGTCATAATTTCCATCAGCTAAACGTTCATAGATAACATTATCAGCACCCTATGACACAAAAGTTGTGGTACAAGGTTAGTGCAACGATCTGAAAAATGTAAGCTATATCAAGTGTTTGTTTCTTATATTACCTTGCAGTAGAGAACAAGTTTTCCATTTGGAAAGCGGCAAACCACAGATTGGCGCTTCCTTGTACTGTAAGTGCAGCAAAGTGTCAGATCAAAAGAAAAGGGCAGCAAAGTGTGAAGCGCAAATCCTTTGCGTTTTCTCGAAAAAAAAAGTGTGAAGTGCAGAATAATGATTTAATCTATCAAATTTCAGCCGGAAACAAATAAAGCAGACCTGTTAAATTCCAAAACATTCAGAATTTCATAGGCAACGTCTTGCATACTACCCATCCTATCAACATGTGATTCACGAACCATTACTGTGGTCGGTGTACGTCTGCAAAAGAGGCATAAAAGGTCACCGTCCAGGCATTGCCATTCACAAACAAAAGTATTTTAGCTCAACATTTTGGTGCGAAATGGTAGATACACGTTTTAGTGCATTTGTTCACTCATTTCAGTCCATATTAAAATATCCAAAACATCTTATATTTGTGAACGGAGGGAATAACAGAGTACAGAGTCTTCCTATATATCCTGTTTGGAACAAAACCACAAGAGCAATCTAAAACTACATCTAAGGTAAGACTTGCCTATAAAAAAAGAAACCAAAATTCTTTGCTGCAGCCACAAGTGCGGCCTCATCAGGAGAGGCAGCTTGATAAGTGATCTTTTCCGGTGTCTCCTCGCCCTCAGGAAGAACTGTATGACAGATTGCCAGGCATCTGAAGAATTCCTAAAGAGACATAAGAGAAAATAAGGAATGGCTGTTTAGCAATTCACACAATAAAAAGGGAAATCATTAAAAAGGGAACATATGTTTTAAATAATTTTTATATTACAGAAATAGCTCACGGTATGTCAATCAGATTAAAGAAGATTATGACCGAAATGAAACCAAAGTTACTGATGGAAGAAAAGAGTAAAAACTAATTCGCAGGTAGTCCAATGTATCTACCATGCAGGCCTCAGGATTAGGTTCATTTCTCCATGCACCACGCATTATTCTAGTGTCGTCGAAGTTGAATCCTTTCTCATGAACTGCAGTGGCTGATCTTTTATCCTAATAAAAGTAAGTAGGCCAAACATAAGGGCAGCTGTGCATCAATTTTTTCATCACAAATACCACACTTTAACAGCTTAAGTAGCAAGGAAGATACTCGAGACCTCATCATCATCAATTCTGACTCCGGCTCGCTCAGCTCCTCCCTTCTCAATCTCTGTAATGCCAGTTCCATATATTTCCCCACCAATTGAACATTTAAAGAATTCCATCAAGTTTCTTGTAAGTGTTCCAGTTTTGTCAGAAAATATATACTCAACCTGAACCATTAATGGTGAAAGAGACAAGGTGGGAAGAAATGTCAGAAATGTAAAATTTATTTGCAAGTGCTAAATCTACTGAAATACCACTAAGCATTTAGTTCAACCATGTTGAGTTATCAGACAGCAAAGAACCCGTCCGTCTGACCTAACCAGCCCCAGGGTCCAGTGGGGCCCAGCTGGGCTCTTTGCCGTCTGCCTTTGGGACCTTTGCCGTGACCTTTGCCGTCCGCTGCGGACGGCAAAGAACTGGCGCATGGCAAAGTATATGTTTGCCATCAGCTGGTTCTTTGCCGTCTGCGTTCTGATAGCTGACGGCAAAGAACTGGCTGATGGCAAATTCCCTGATTCCAGTAGTGAATAGCCAATCTAGAAAGAATAAATTCATCTTGGACAAAATGAAACCATTGAAACATTTTTGGTAAGGGGATATTACCTGCCCAAGCTCCTCATTCAGATTAGAAGTACGGGCCAAAGCTGGGGTGTTGCTCTCAGCATGATACATATTCAGATCATTGTTAATAAACTGTGCGCACTGAATGAATTTGATCATCTGCATATCAAAGGTAATATAAGGTCTGAACGTCCGATAACAGGATGCACTACATGAGATCGAGGACAATATACCTCAATGGACACGTAAAGAGATATAGGGATGATCGTTGAGTATAGAGTTATTAGAGTAAACATGGTTAAAATGGTCACCTGCAGTAGAAGTGCAATTGTATGATATAATCATGCTTGGGGCAAACTATTTGAAAACATAACAAAATAGTACATACCACAAGTCTGTTCTTGGGATTAAACTGGTCCTCAACACGCCCACGCAATCCAAGATAGAAGTATTTCTCATTAATGAACACACCACTGTTGATAAAAGCCAAATATAAGGTCTATCAGTAGAGTAATATAATTATTTTTTAGACAAAATGCAAACAGAACATGCACATCATTGCACTAAGATAAACCAGTCATAGTTACAAGGTAACCAAAAGCAATGATTGGTAATCCATAAATAAACTGTACATCTGCATTATTCTTGTGACATTCCGGCTTAATAGGAATGATAGACTACTCATATCAACAAGGTGCACCTTCTTTCCCGGGAGCCCATCCGAAAGGAACCTCAAAGTTAAGCGTGTTTGGCTTGGAGCAATTTGAGGACAGGTGAACGACTAGGAAGTTGATCCTGGGTGCACACGAGTGAGGACAAAGTGCACATGAAAGACTAGTGTTGGTCTGTGGGGCCAGTCTAGATCCTAGATGGTAGCAGGAACCAGTGGATTCGGCCAGGTCATTACAATTCTTTTACAATTTTACCATGTGATGATTATAACTTTGATTGTTAACCTGCTAACCTTCAAAGAAATCTATATGCTGAAAAGAGCTTTTCCCATTCTGTCCATTAAAAAAAAGAGTTCATTCTGTTTGTCCACCCCAAAATCAGGATGCAAGTGGGACGTGTTGTGGACTGCTCACGGTCACTGGCTCTTACCTGGAAAAGTTATATGGCCAACATGGCAGATTACCAAGCTTTTATGCGGGCCCGTGGGAGCCGAAAGCCCGCATATGCTCTGAATTTCAATTAACTTAGTTTGCGACTGAGGTGATGCCCTGCCTCACCACAGCACATGAAGACTTGACTTGCCGATTGCTTTCCGACGAGGGCAACTTGATATACGAAGCTAGCTAAACATGGGGCGTCGACTGATCGGTTATTTTCTCTGGACAACACTTGTTGCCGTGAGCGCCCTGTACAAAGTTGGTCGATTCTCCTGAACGATCCAGTTCTGGTATTGCTCCAGACTACATGCAGTAACTAGTGAGAAATAGATCATAGATGGTTAGATCGACTGTGAGCTAGCTTGTGCAGTGGCAAGTTGCAACCAGAAGTCTGAGGCCAACACCGCATGCAAGGAGGATATGACCGTGTGTCTCTTTTGTTATTATGTGGCCTTGCTGCAGATCAAGCAGGTTGACCACGAAAGGCCGCTACAGTTTGCAAGATGATAGCAACTGCCGCAAGAGTTGTGGGGCGGGTAAGAGGGCTTGCAGACAATCCCTTTCAATAAAATGAAGTCATGTGTTTATTATCTGTAACCCTCTATGCCACACAAAACCACAAAAAAGAACTAAAACAACTAACAGACTCCAACACGTACACACACAGACTCCAACAGACTCTGTCATAATTTTTGAAACCATATTTAGAAATTGTTCTCTATGGCCAACTAAGAAGCTCAAAAAAAAAAATGCAAGTGCAAGCCTGCAGAACATATACCTAAGCGGTATTGCTAATTTAAGAATGTACTCCCTCCGTTCCTAAATATAAGTCTTTTTAGAGATTTCAATGCGGACTACATACGGATGTATATAGACATACTTTAGAGTGTAGATTCACTCATTTTGCTCCGTATGTAGTCTGTAGTGGAATCTCTAGAAAGACTTATATTTAGAAACGGAGGGAGTACATGTAAACAAATTGTACAGAATAGACATGTCAAAAAAATTAAGTGAATCGAGAAAAAGCTTACCTTCCAATAGCACCAATGACACACATCGTAAAGAGGGTCGCAAATAGAGCTAGAATAAGCTTGTCTAGCTTTTTCTCCAATGTGCTTCTTTTAGAAGGAACATTCATTGAGTTCATCATAACCTGCAATAGTGTTCCGCTGCAGTAAATAAGAAAACCAGAAACAAATCACAACAAGTTGAATACATAGGAAACACAAAATAGCCCATACTTTCGTCTCGTGGCCCGTGAATATAACAACCGCAACAATGTACTCGGTATTACGAAGGCTGCATCCCTGCAGAAAAAAGGTAGTGTGAAGTTATGGTCTATTGCAAAGGCACAAACATTCAGTCTGATGAAAGTAAACACTGAAAAGAAGAAAAATATCAAAGCATCTCCTAACCCAGGAGGCATGGTTTTCGAGTCGCGACTCGGACTCATCCAAGTCGCTCTGGGGTAGCGACTCGGAAAAAGTCGAGCCTGCAGTTGCGACTAGTCGTGACTCGAGTCGACACTAAGTTGAGTCGACATTATTTTGCAACTCATCGACTAGTCGACGACTAGTCGCGCGACTCGAAATCCATGCCAGGAGGTGCATAAAAGTTGGTTAGAAGGGAGAATTCATGTCACAAGCATCCAATGTAGTCTAGCCCTTCAGTGCAAGCACCTTCACATGGGTGCTAAAAAACTCGCAAAAGCCCATACATCTAAGCAGCTTCCACCTTGGAGCATTGCAGGTCTACTATCTCTGCTCGTAACTCAAAATTCAAAAAAAAAACTTCTCAAAGTGTTGGAAATATAACATTTGGCCATAAGATTTCTATATACTTGTAACAAACACTAGCTTATTTCTTGTACAATTTCTGGAAACTGGTTAAACCAGTAGCTGCTTGTCCAACATTTGAGACTGGCGAAGAAGTGGGAAGTTTTCTGTGAGATGGTTGAAATTTTTGAACTTATCTAACTAAATACTTGTATCATCGGCTCGTCGCTATTCTCGTTTGCGAAAGCTATAATAACGTTACAGAATTATTTTTTTACTGATGATGTCATCCAAATATGCCCAACAAAAGATGTTTCATGCTTGTGGTTAAAGTGAGAAGGATGTGAGTGAAGGCATTGATAGTGACATTGTTTTTGACGATATTTATAACTTGTAAACAACTTGGCAAGTGTATAATCTTGTAAACAAATATAGAAGGTCCATTTGGATAAGGGGCCTTCAATTGGAAGGCTTTGGTAACTAAATACCTATAAACTTTCCAAGTTAAAAATCTCATCCAAACAAACCCAAGAGGGAAATTCTGAATCATGCTACTCAAAAGTTGGTAAGTTTGAAAAATGCTATCATGTCTAACTGACATGTAAGACCCAACGATTACGAGTCGAACGACTAGTTGAGACTAGTCGCTCGACTAGTCTACGAGTCGCAAAGTGGCTGCCGACTCATTTGCTTGTATAGACTAAAAATACAAGTCGAGCTATGGATCGACTAGTCTAGACTAGTCGACGTGTTCGAGTCGAGCGATTCAAAAAACTGCAGTAGTATAAATAAGTTGGCTCATCCCGCGGGAGACCTAATTTCTTTCCGCTCCTCACCTGGACGCGCCGCCGGCTGCTAGACGCACCCGTCGAGCCCTCCTCATGCCGCCGGCCGCTGGACGCGCGCCGCATATCTGAAGCTCCACCGTCGCCGGCTCCTCACCTGGACATGCCGCCGGCTGCTGGAGGCACGCTCCTCCTGCTCCTTCGTCTCGCGCCCCTCCTCGCGCCGCCGGCCCCTCATGCTCTTTCTCCTCTTCAGGCAGGTGAGCCTCAGTGTCTCCCTTCTCCTCTTTCTTCTTGGCTTGCTGCTGGTGTTGCTCTGCCTCGCTGCTGGACTGCTGGTGCTGCTCTGCTCGCAGCTAGACTGCTGGTGCTGCTCTGCTTGCTGCTGGTTGCTGGTGCTGCTCTGCTCGTAGCTAGACCGAGTGTTGTTATTGACTAGTCTAGACTCCACTTTGCTTGTTTCAATTTCCAGGTCCTGAGGTCTGAGATAGTCTACAACACCGGAGATATCTCAAGCAGTGTGTTCGGCAGCAGCTGCAGCTCAAGCAGATGAGCATTACGATCCATCGAAGGATCCTGCAAGGAAGCCACATAGGAGCAAGGACCCAGCATGGAAATATGCCTTTTGGCCTGATCTGCAGGACAAATTGACACTCCAGTGTGTTTTGTGTGGCAAAAACATCACTTCTGGAGTGCTAAGGATGAAGAAGCACCTTGGTGGGGGTTACACAGAGGTGAGAATGTGTCTAAAAGCAACCGATGAGATCAGGAAAGAGATGCATTTGTACATGAAGACCAACTCAACCAAGTTCAAAGCCATGCAACTTGATGGGGATGAAGTTGAAGCAACTGATGGAGATGGGGGAGAGGAGGTAGAAGCAAGTTCAAGGGCGTCGAACAGCACCGCAGCCTCCGCGAAAAGGAAGTCTTCTTTTATTGTGACAGCGCCGGTGGCGGCAAAGAGGAAAAGCAAGTCAATTGCAGATGAGGTTAGGAAGACACCAGAGGACATGGCTGCTGAGAGGCATAACACAAGAATGTCACACACCGGTGGCAAAGGGGATCAGAGAAGAGAGGTAGGTGAGAGGAGCACAGAGAGAGGTGAGGGACAGACCAAGAGGGTGAGGAGCCAGATCAACTTTCTTTCCGAGCCTACAGCCAACAGTAGCTTACAGATGTTTAAGTACACACGCCCCACGGGCCCTCCTGGATTACACGGCTCAAAGCCCACAGCCCAAGGCTCAAATGCAGCTACTGCACTACTCGTCACACTGCTTCAGGTTCAGTACTCTGAACATGATCAGTAGGTGTGACAAAGAAGCACTCAGTTAAAAATCAAGGACTATGGAACAAAGACAAAAGAACAAAAAGATGTTGTAGATGGTCATGTAGCTGACTTTCTCTATGAGAATTGCCTTCCACTCTATTATCAATTCGAGAAGTTGGGAGATCCTATTGGAGTCTATAGGACAGTATGGATCAGATTATATCACACCTTCTTACCATGATGTGAAGGTACCATTACTTGAGAAGGCAAAGCTCGGGACTGACACTTTGAAGGCCAAGCATCAATTGGCATGGAAGGAGTATGGTTGCACTCTCATGTCCGACGGTTGGACAGACATGAGTGGGCACACTTGATCAATTTTCTCGCCAATAGTCCTGAAGGTACATTCTTCTTAGGGACAGCCAATGTTTCTTCTGAGTCTGTTACTGCTGAATTGGTAGCAAAATTATTGAGTGAACAGATTGAGGCAATTGGGCCTGAATTGGTAATCCAGGTCGTTAGCGACAATGGCTCCAACTACAAGGCAGCCGGGAGACTTCTAATGGATAAGTATCGATCTTTGTATTGGACACCTTGTGCTGCTCACTGTTTGGATGTTATGCTAGAGGACATTGGGAAGATAAGAGAGTTCAGTGATTGCATTGTTAAAGCAAAGAAAACAACCAGATTTATTTATGCCCATGGTAGGATTCTTGATCAAATGAGAACCTTGAATGGCAAGAGAGATCTTGTAAGGCATGGAGCAACTCGTTTTGCAACCTCCTTCCTCACATTGGCCAGCATGTGGAAACAACGCCAACATTTGAAAGCACTATTTGTTAGCATAGTTCAAAAAAGCGCTAGGCGTAAATTGTGCGTTTTGCCACCGCCTTGCGCTTTACTGACCAAAGCGTATGCTTATGCGCAATTATGCGCAGATTAAGCGTAGTTATGCGTAATGCGTTTTGCCAACGCCTAGAACCTAGGCGTGCTTAAGCGCTCGCTTAGGCGCGCCTTTTTAAACTATGTTTGTTAGCACAAAATGGCATGCAAACAAGTTGAAGCTCACCCCACCAGGGAAGATGGCTGAAAATACCGTGCTCACTGTGACGTTTTGGCAATCTGTGGAGAACTGCATGAGAGCTTGGCAACCCATTCTTGTTGCTTTGAGGATTGTTGATGGTGATGACAGTCCAGCAATGCCCGAAATTCGGGCAGCCATGGATGTTGCAAAGACACATAACGGATGCATTGTCACAAAGGCCAGGCCTACAAAGTCAAGTGCTAGCAATTGTTGACAGGAGGTGGGATAACCAGATGGAGCAAAAGCTACATGGGGCTGCAATGTTTTTGAACCCCAGCAAGTTCTTTAAAATGAAGGAGACTAACAAAAGACTAGCTGCACGGCTGCGTTCAATGTTCAATGATGTGCTATGGAAGATGGTGACCGATGATGAACTACAATCCAAGATAAGTAAATTGGCTGATGATTATGAGCGGACGGAGGGTGAATGTTTCACCAAGCAAATGGCAATTAAAGACTGCAAGAAAAAGAGTCCTCGTAAGTATCTATGTTGTTGCAGCTTGGAGCTTATCTTCTTGACTCTATGTTTCAACTTCTACTTGCTTGTTTCAACTCCTACTTGCTAATTTTTGTAGTACTTTGGTGGAATGCATATGGTGGCCTTGCTTATGACCTCCAATCTTTTGCAAATCGGATCATTAGTCTATGTTGTTCATCGTCTCGCTGTGAGCGCAATTGGAGTGCATTTTCTCATGCAAGTAACTAGCAATTGGATGGTTTGATAGATAATTGCAGGCTATAGCAGCTTCTCACAAAAGGATTTGCTTGCAGATCTTTACCTAATATTAAAGGAGGGAAGCTTTCATAGTTCTCCATACGTCATCCTTTTATATCTATTGGTTTTATGTTAACTATAAAGATTGACGGCTAAGATTTAAAGTATAAATTTGATAAAAATTACTCACCAATGCCATCCATTAGTAGGAGAAAAAAAATTCTTGCCCGTCGTAGTTTTCTCAGTTCCCCGGTCCAATTCCTTGACTACCAAAACGCAGCAGCATGGTGTTTTTTCAACTACGACGACGTATACATCTGTGACCTTGCCGTGCACGTATAGGCGTTTGTCCGTGTTCGTATCTTAGTTGTTACCGAGTAGAATTAGCATTGGCTAGCTAGCTAATATATATACGTATGTACCCCAGCCAGCTGTAACTGGAATCGTGAGCAATAAAGAAAATCAAGAGGAACGTCAGATTTCTGTGGCTATCGATCGATCCTTGTGTTGTGCGTGCGTCTTTCCAGCCAAAAAAATTGGCTGCTGTGCACCGATCAAGTTGGTTAGCTAGGTTCTCTGCATACACATCTGCCCGATATACCGCGCAAGCTTCATACGTACTACATAGTCAACCAGGAGAGATCGAGCCAGCTTCCGGCAGGAACCAAGCAGCCAGTGTCGCTTCGCTTTGTCGTCGTTCATTGCCCATCGTCGGAAATTTCTCGACGGCACAGTTTGGGCTAACATGGTGGCTGCCGGCGGACTAGCACCCCGGAGCTCCGTTGAGTCGATGACAAGCACGGGCCACTCCCAGCCAAGGATCCAACAACCCAGCAAACTCGATCCGCGACCGACACAATCCATGAGCATAGCCGCTGCAAAGTCCAAGTAGCTCTCGGTAATATGCCTGAACCTTACAATTCGAGGTTGGCGATGAAGTGGGTAACGAGGGTGTTGAACTTCGGGCCGGTGTACAGCGTCCGTGATACGACGCCTTTGACTTTTCGCCTCACTGCACGACATGATCCAACCCAACCACAGCGCGGGTGTCAGGAACCTCCTTAGGAAGAGGCGCCTGGTCGCCGCTCCTCCCAACGTAGCATGCTATGCCACACGGAGGCCTCACACCAACGACAACACGGAAAAACGGCACCAGGTTCATTCGCCACTACGGCAATGCCCTCAGGTCTGGCTCTCGGCACCTAGCGCCATCCCGCGATGAGTGGCAGAGGCGACGGAGCACAACCAGTGTCATGGTGTCTCCCCTGCTCACGAACACTTTCGTGCCAACCTCCCTAGGAAGAGGCGCCTGGTCGCCGCTCCTCCCAACGTAGCCTGCTGTGCCACACAGAGGTCTCACACCAACAACACGGCAAAACGGCGCCAGGTTCATTCGCCACTACAGCAATGCCCTCAGGTCTGGCTCTCGGCACCTAGCGCCATCCCGTGATGAGTGGCAGAGGCAACGAAGCACAACCAGTGTCATGGTGTCTCCCCTGCTCACGTACACTTTCGTGCTAGTGGCGGTGATTCTTCTTTTTTCTGTATTATAGTTAAGTCCATAATTAACAATCAAACCATCAGGTTCTGTATGCAATATCTCCGTAATCCCGCAATGAGTGGCAGAGGCAACGAAGCACAACCAGTGTCATGGTGTCTCCCCTGCTCACGAACACTTTCGTGCTAGCGGCAGTGATTCTTCTTTTTTCTGTATTATAGTTAAGTCCATAATTAACAATCAAACCATCAGGTTCTGTATGCAATATCTCCTGGAATACAACGCAGACGCCTGCATTATGTTCGTCGAAGTGCTTCTGTAGGCACAAGCGTGATTACTTTCGTGCTATTCAGTTTCAAAAGCATACAATAGTCTGTGGTCCGTAATTGTACAGTAGTTGCTGATTAGTTGTAAAAAGCATAAAATTGTGCGATATAATGAGAGAGCATCACTTCTGCGGGAGGGCCCAGCAATCGAGCGCGCAAACCACAGCACAAGTTGAGCAAAGCACTTCGTGTGCTTTGATTTGAGCCTTCAGGTTTTGAACCATGAAACTGAAAGTATATAGAATATATATTTGTTAATCTGTAAACATACATTGTCTGGTTTGTCTCATGAAAAAAATAAAGATGTATGATTTTCCAATATGGATGTGAACTTATTCTTTTTAACACGGATGCAATATTAATCTTGATGTCAATTTGCAATTTTGTGATCCAATAGATTTTTGCATACACTGGAGGTTAATCCATATATGTGAACTATTTGTTGGACATCTATCTATGTAAACTTAGAGATATCGTATTGAGATGATCTAGAACTCTTTCGCAAATAAGAAGAAGAGATGATCTAGAACTGCCCTTACTGACCGTGTAGATCAATATTAGTTTGCTTGTTCTTTGATTTTTGTGTCCCCTTTTTTACCTAAAAGGGACGATTTTTCTTATTAAGTATAACAATTAATAACTACTATTAGTTGGGTTTCGCAACACCATACATGATGGATGAGGTTTGTCCTTATAGCAAGAGCGTATTTAAGAAGAAGAAAAGTTATAACTATAAAAAAGAGTAGACAATGCATTCCGATATAGAGTTTAACATGCATGTTACCGTTGCAACGCACGGGCTCTTTTGCTAGTCCATACCAAAGGAAGAAACCGTTTGGAGTATAAGAGATTGAACAAGCTAGTATATGTCTCATACAACCGGCAAATGACAACTAGGTTTGAAAAGTTACGCGAGCAAGGTTCCAAAGGAAAGAGGGCTAATGCACTTATCCTAGAAGAATTTCAATGGGAGATAATGAATGGGTTGATGTTACTGCTGAATTGGTTCATCAAAATGACGCTATGGACGATGACAATCCACTACTTTGGTACCATGTTGATCAGGCCGTTGGTGCGACCGATGGTCTAAGTGGACGCCATCTTCCAAGGAGGGCTCGTGGTGATTTAAGTGAGTCTAGTCCTCCCGCTGGCTCTAATATCTTTTACACTCGAAGGACAAGTGTGGTTGTCCATGATGAAGACTTGCGGGCTGAATTGGAAGCTGAAGATATTGATAGTGACATGGAGACCAATGGTGAAGACAATGAAGGCCCCACACGAGTGAATGATATAGACCCTGATTTTCAGCTGGATGTAGATCTGGATTGATTTGAGGGCTAAGGCTACAAGATTTCTTTTGCTGGACTGGACTTGTTGCTTGTGGTGTTGTTGAACCTTTCTTTTGTAATTCACACCTTGATGTTGGACTACATGTTGAACCTTACGTTGGTCTTGTGAAGTTGTCACACTAAGGTGTTCTGCTATGTTTGCAATTGCATATGGCTTATGGAGTTCTGAACTTGCTTTTTATGCTAGTGCTGCTGTGCTGGACTGTTGTTTGATAGTGCATATTTGATTGGTTTTATCTTTTGTAGACTGTTGTTGCTGGTTTGTGGAGAAGCAGAGGCCCTGGCCATTGGATATTGCGATTTGGCACAGCCTCAGGTTCTTCATCCACTTCCCATGCATTCATTTGTATTGTATACTGTACTTGTATACTTATATAGTGTAATACTACATACTACTACTAGGTATTAGTAGTTATGTACTGTAAGTTCAGTGCTACAGTACCATGTCGACTAGTCACGACTAGTCTATGAGTCTCAACCTTGGAACGACTCGACGACTCTTCGACTCGTAAACGTTGGTAAGACCTGGACCCACCTGTCTTTTTCTCGAGCAACAGGACCCACATGTTATTCTAACAGTTAGTCGCATTTTTCATGATGCCAACTTCACAGTGGAATGGTTCCAATTTTCTCAATAAGAAACGAGAAAAGAAAACACAGCATGAACAGAACTTACCCTTAGAAGTATTTGGTTTGGTGAAATTGGTATAGTTTGCTTGTCCACAATAAGATTCCCGGTAAATGTGTAAAGCGAATTGTTTGGCTGTTCACACTGTATTTCACCTGTAAGTCATAAGCAAAACAGAGAATGTGAATGTGAAGTTCAGAGAAGGTAGAATGATTATGCGAAGTTCAGAGGAAGTACAAAGCTTCCTTAATTCAACCAACTATGGAACAGAATGTCCTCGAAATGAAACAAAAGAAATACATGAATAACCTTTGAATTCCAAAGCCTTTTCAGGAAGAACATAGTCCCAAGTTTTCTCCAAAGCCTTCCTTATTTTCAGGTTGGTTTCCCCATCAAGATTTGCTGTCTAAAATAAATAAAAATATATAAAACACATCAATTAGAAGAAAGTTATCTCTGAAGTTCAATTAATACTTCCAATTTGAGCAAAAAAATGGAACATGTAAGAATGAATTATTAACCTCTATGTAGCAGACACCATCAGCATTCGTACTCGATAGGAAGAGCAAATCAGCAGGGAAATAACTGTCTTGCTTGATCTGCTCTAAAAAGTGCCCATCACTATTAGTTTTTTCTTTATGCATTTCAAGCTCAAGATTGAACTAAAGACACGACAAAAGATCAAGTGTATTAATTTTAGAAAGCAACAGACCAATTGATCAATATGCAATAAGAAAGATTTGAGACATTACCCTCACAATATCTCCAACCTGCAGTCTTTTCCATGGACTACTTTCCCATTTTTGACCTTGCAATACATCGACATGTGCATTATTAATTGACATATCATTCTGGAAACGTTTCTGTATTAAGGACAGGAAACAAACAAAAGGGAAAGGCATCAGATATCCTCATTACGATAGCACAATAAAATAGTGTAGCAGCTGGCAATATACTAACCCAGTCCTCAAAAGCTTCCTTGATGAGTGACACCAAAAGTACTAGACTAAGGGGAACCACGTTGGTGACAGGGTGGACTGGACTGCAAAAGTACAAGCAAGTATGATCTTAAGATTGTTAGAAGTAAAGCTAAAGGGAAGTAAAGGGTGATTGAATCATGGGCTTGTTATGCTCAGAAGTTTGAAGTTGCAACTACATAATTCCGATTCCATAGGTACACACACACACACACACACACACACACACACACAAACACAGATACCTAATTGGTGTAGTCGACAAGATTGAAATCATGAGGAAGTAAAGATTTGCCACCCGCCTGAACTGTCAAAGCAGAAAAGAAAAGAAAAATGAATTACAAAAGGTTCCTAGGTCATATTGCTATCGAATAATACAATAACACTTAAATCGACGTTGCAGCTGTCACTGCAAAGCTGTTTTGTTCAGTATGGAAACACGCATTGTATTTATAACAAGCATTACTTGATACAATAATGATAGCGTATAAAGCTCATTGCAATAGTGCAATATTACAATACCCCTTACCTAATGACGAACTATCAGACTGTCAGAATTATGTTGTCAAAATACAGCTTACTATGTGTGACAAGATGATGGACCTCAATGCATTGTCAAATACCAAACTCATATGATCTAACAGTCCATGCAACAATGTCGACGGATTTTACATCGGGTCGTGACAGCGGTACTAGAGGGAGTAGCTTATAAGCAAAGAGAGTTCAAGAAAAAGATGCTTGTGCAAAAGATACATTGTATAAGAATCGTTTGCTTGCAAACGTAGGTTGCTGCCAAGCTTTGCGAATCTTGCCCTACAAGTGCCAAGTTGCATCTCTTCTTGAGTTTGTGCAACACGAGCTTCGTCTTTGTTAGGCCAATTTTGTACTTTCTTGGTTGCACAAGCCCCAATATCTTTGTGTGTGGGTTTCTCTTTTTACCTCCCCATCCTTACTTTTGTGATCCCTTGTATAGCATTTGAGTTCAATTTGGTTCACTTCCAACTTCTACATATCTAGAACTTCAAATTGCTTGAACCGTGCCACTTAACACTCCAAGCCATCTGGCTGGCACAGTTGCTCGGCAACCCAAACAGGAAGAGAGATGACACTGTCAAGCTGAAGATAGACAGCAAGTCTGCGCTGGCACTCAGCAGAGCCCAGTTTTCCACGAGCAGGGCAAGGAAAGGATATTGATGCCCGGTATCATTTCATCTTTGAATGCTTGGAAGCATCCCTGCTGATTCCGTTGCCACCAAGGACCAGCTCGCAGACATCCTAACAAAGGCATTAGGGCGAGTTCATTTCCATAAGTTCAGCACAAGGATTGGAATGGTCAAGATCAGTGCCAAGTAGACACACGAGGTTTAGGAGGGACTGCTGTTGTAATCCTTGTGCCATTTGTCTTTATTAACTAGTATTAGTATAGGTCGACTAAGCTTCCTTTGTAAGGTGTATGCAGGCAGACATCTAGGGTGTGTTTGGATGGTTGCCAATACCCACCCTACCAGTTATTTGGACATGACCAAAGTTTTGATGCTTGTTTGGATGGTTGCCGATATATTGGATTGCCCATGACTATTTGGCAACTCTAGTTCGACTTTTTAGCAATTGTTGGCCAATTCATGGCCAAGCAAAAACTTGACCAAAATATTGGCTAGTAAATACATTTGGTAGGGTGAATTTGGGCTCAAGCCTACCATTAGTCAATTTGAATTTCGCCTCTACTGCATCTACAAGAGCTACATTGTCTGTTTGGTTTAACAACAGACTTGCCATAAACCATATATAGACCTCAGCACAGCAAATACAAGCAACAGCTTCAGAAATAATATTATTCTGTGCTAGGCCCCAGCTCATCTTTGCTTCTCTACTTCAGCCTGCTTCTAACAGTGTTTGGCAATCCCTCCGAGCAGATAGCAAACCTCCGCAAGAGCTCCGCCACAGCCCTCAATTGCGTTCATGAGCACACTGAGGAAATTTCCCGGTTCGGTTACCAGATTGCTAAACTCCCGCTGACGTATATGGGCCCTGACGGCAAGGTTTTTGAGTCGCCGACTAATCGCCGAGTGGTCGCGGCGTGGCTGGCTCGCGCAGGCGACTTGACTCAGGGAGTGAGTCGCGCGACTCGCTGGCTCGCCGGCGACTTGGCGCGAT
>NW_024117501.1:0-6142 GCF_003073215.2 Triticum urartu | reverse complement strand
GGATTTGTGGGAGAAGTGGTGGCCGGGGGGAAACGGTTTTTTGGTCAAGTCAAACTTAGCGGTAGCGCTTTTCACGAAACGCGCTATAGCTAAGTTAGCTATAGCGATTTTCGCAAAACACGCTACTGTTTCTTATTTCCTTTTCTGTTTCTAAAGCGGGGGTTTAGGAAACGCGCTGTAGGTACGTTAGCTATAGCGCCTCTTACGAACAAACGCTACTGCTACGTCTTTCTCTTTTTTTTTCCGCTTTCTCATTTATTTTGCTCTACATTTTATTTTTTCCTCTCTCCTTTTTCTATTTCTTTCTTTTTCATTTACTTTTCCATTTGTTTTTTATTTTATTTTATTTTCATTAGCAGTAGCGCTCTCCGCGCGAAACGCGCTGCTACTTATGTGCTAGCAGTAGCGCGCTTTTCTCAAGACCGCTACTGCTATGCATAGCCTATCGGGGGTAGCAAAGGGGATACTAGTGGCAGCGCGTTTTCATGCGCACGCGCTACTGTTACTATTGTATCTGTAGCGCGGTTTACGGACACGCGCTACTGCTATTTAGCACTAGTGCCCTTTTTTGACACGCGCTACTGCTAAATTTCTGTGTATGAAGTTTTCTCTAGTAGTGCCGGGACGCTCTGGGCTTTTGTCTCTGTTTCCTCGATGGCCATTTGCATAACTCAGTCGGCGAGTCGATCGATGAGGTAGAATGCGCCGGTTCTCCGTCGTGTCGCGGCCGAGCTAGAAAAGCCTGCCCGCGCTTGTGCGTGCGGTGCAGAAGAAATCATGACAGGCCGAGAAGAAAAGAGGACACAAAACAGCTCGGTGGCGAACGGGATGCTCTGCTCTTTTCCCCCTGTCATTGTGTCATTGTGTCTTTCTTTCTTGCTTGCTTTTCCTAACTAGGAGTAGATCGGCACGGGGATGGCCATGATGATGTCCTCTGGCTTTGAGCGAGCCATCGCAGGAGATAGATACTCGTAGATGATTCGACTTTGGACGGATCCATGGCAGCCTGATCATCACCTGCGCCTGCACGCACGCACCACGACATGGAGGGTAGCAGAAGCTTCTGCCTACAAGTAGCCGCACCGCACGCACACCTGCCCCCAATCAGTGGACCAGTGGTGGTTGTTGTATAGCGTGCGTTGGGAAAAGGAACCGTGGTTCCATCCAACGCAGCCATGAAGAAGCAGAGTTCGTTCCAGAGCAAGCAGCAGAGCAAGATGGGGTTGGCTTCCTTGCTCACCACCTTTTTCTATATATATCTGGCTAAACAAAATACCTACTCCCTCCGTCCCAAAATTCATCCGTATCTAACATAACTAGATACATCCATATCTAGACAAATCTAAGACAAGAATTTCATCCATATCTAAACATAACTAGATACAGTTGTAGTATTAACTCAGCATCGACTAACTAGGTTGTGGAAATACATACTATTGTTGTGGAAATCAGCATTAGTGGCCCAACTCTAAATGGGCACTCAGTCACTGCTAGCAAAGGGCTTAACCCCAACCATTTGAAGCAAATCTCCGTAAAAGTACTTCCTGCAAAAGGACAACACATTCTACTAGCAAAGGACAACACGTAATGGTGCAAGAGTGACGTTCCTGCAAAAGTCACGTAAAAGAGAATCTACAAACCACTCACCACTTGCTCTCTGTAATGGTGCAAGAGTGACGTTCCTGCAAAAAAGCACGCCTCGATTCAAAGGGTACTGAGTTCCATAACTTCAATTCATGTCGTCTGGCCGCGGCAATGATGGGAATCACAGAAATGCATCAGTACTACCATGATAACTGCACCCATGCAAATGCACCACTAATCTGGAACAATTATGCTACCACTTAAGAAAAAGGAGTCCAGAGGGGGGGTGGTTCCGCATGATTTCTTTTTATCATGATGCAAAACAAAAAAAACTAATCAGTTCCAAAATGATTACGGTGCTTATATCATGTTATACACGGTCTATTCAAAACCTAGCCTCAGGAACTAGGATAATGGGTTACCAACACAACATCTACACAAAAGTGCAGACGATGACCTTCAGTCTAATCACTAATGATATAGGAACGAGACGGGGTCCGCTCATATCTCGCTAAGGTACTCTAGAAGAGATTCGACCTCTTGCCTCAGCGCAGCGATCTTCTGCTGCTGGGAAGCAATCCGGTTTTCTATGTCTTGCCCGCGCTGCTTCTTCTCGACGCTGTCAACCACGGTGGCATGCCTTGCCATGAGCTTCTCCTGCAACTCCTTCTCCTTCGCAACCAAGTCCTCTAGCTGCAGCAACAATACACAAAGAGTAATGATTTTATTTTTGGCAATCAGAATAAATGCGGAAAGGTAGTCAAGATTGAGATTGCACGACATGGCAAGGTCAAATATGTTTCTCAATTTCATTTTTTTTATATACAACATAAACGCGGTCGCAGAAGTTTGGTGAGCAAACCTTTGGCCATATCTGATAAGACTGAGGGGATGACTGTACAGATAACCACAGTGGCTTCAGCTCTTTCGCTAATTCCTTCAACTGTGCATCAGCTGCTTTACGAGCTGCTTTGCAAGATTTAGCATCTCCAGTCCTAGACAAATCGTGCAATGATGTCTCTAGCTTATCATGAACAGCTAAGCACTGGCCGAAGATACCCTGGATTTGCTGAACAGTGGCTTGCACCTGCACCAGGAGAACAAAAGAGCCATCAGAAATCAGCACTGCACAATACTAAAGTTATATAATCAAAACAGTACAGAAAAAACTGCACAAAGATGACCACAAACTCTTTACTTACAAGGAAAAAAACATTATTCATTATTCCAACCCATAAACTTAAGGACAATCCGGTTTAAAAAGTAGTCATGGCTCCTAAATATTAATCTTTAGGTTCAAATTTGATCTGCAATAATAATATTTTCCATGGCTTTCCAAGTACATGCTTGTTTTCTTTATATTGAACAAAACTTGATGTTCAGTTTCAGTTAACTTATCAAACTGGCCTTGCCCTTCTAGCACCCCGAACTGTTCAGTTCCAGTTTTGTATATTTTTCCTGAGTCCTTGATCTAAATAACTTGGAGAAGTTTGAGGCTTAAAGTAATTGTACCTCATCCCATTGCAGCTTTGCCAGATAAGAAGGAGAGTTCTTAGAGATTGACATGTCAGTGTGCATGTAGGCAATACATGCAACAAACAGGAGGAAGAAGCCAGTAATCAACATCATCGGCTCTATGAGCAACGAGATGTTATTGAATTTGTAGTACACCTGCATATTGCAAAGGAAAAAATAGTTAGCTACAGTTCACAACTTCACATAAAACACTGCTTAGGTATCAGTACACAAACGACTCACAGAAAGCATTGTTGATAACAAAAACCTTTCCAGTAGCAGCTTTAAGTATCGTTGCATGTGAAAAGTATTGTTTCATGTGAAACTAGTCGCATAATCCTTTTACAGATTATTTATTCAGTTTGACCAACAATTCACACAGTTTAGAATTTTCATCATGCAAGTGTGCAAACTACTGGCATGACAATAGTTCTGAAGACAAACCTGGAAATGCAAATTATGCTCTGGAATAACATCAGGCTTCTCCAAGACTAGAACTGGCCTTCCAGCAATGTCAAGATGTGAATACTTCACCTGCACCACACATCACTTTTGTTACAACGATGAATAGGATGAGCTAGTTATTCAGTTATCTATCATACAATGATAGACCACCTCTTGCCATTGATTTGTTGGAAATGGAGCTGAAACATCAATATCCTTTGAACCTTCAGGTAGAACGACCTGTCCGAAAAGAAAGATATATACAAGTGTAAGAGGGGAGTGATGCGAAATTATTCACATAACTGGAAGCACCCGCACAGATAAAATCAATAGTGATTGATGTCAAGTTCAGGGAAACATGGCCAAAATGATGTTTTCGTGTGTGTCAAGAGGATCTAGAGCTTGGGGCTTTCCTAAATAAGTACAGATTTTATGTCAATACGAAAGAAAGTCAAATGATATGGAAATTAGGTCTGGAACAGTGGAACTCAGTAGATCAGAGAAAAGGGGGGAAATGAAACCCCATATTCCTGATGATACTGGTCTGATGCAACTGACCACATACCTTTACGATGAGCTTTTCTATGAGAATCTCCTCCATTGGAGAACCAAATGTGATATTGAGAAATCTCTTTCCATCAGCACTGAAAACAAAGTCTTGAAGAGGTAAACCATAACCAATGGTAAAGGTTGTTTGCCAACCACCAAACAAGGGAAACCTCGGTTCAATTTCCAGTTGGGTCTGCAATAAGATTGTTGGACATGCAAAAGCATTCAACATACATGCGTTGCGCTTTTGTTGGGAAATTTAACCATAATAAATGAAATAAATAGCAGCAGCACCTTCTTAGAATCACTCCATAAGTGTGATGTTGAAATATTACCGATTTCATCTCTATAATAAATAGAGTGGGCCCTTGCAGGCAATCTAGCAATGAGATGCCTAAATGATGAAACCCCTCTTGCATAAGGTCTAGACTGGTAGTCAAGCCTACAAATAGAAACACGGAATTAGTTATTTCTGGACATGACTTCTTAAGTTGAGCTACTTAAAACACCAATTTAGAACAGAGACAAACCTGGAGAATTCACCCTTCAGTCTGGCACCACCATGAACAATGTTGTAATGTTCTGTAATCTGTACATTGCCCCAGTGAGATATCTCAACCTCCCTTATAAGTTCCTTTGCAACTGCAAATGGGTTGTTGTTCTCAAAGTGCACAATAATAGGGTTGTAGGAAAACGGGGGAACATCTTCATACGGTCCATATTTAAGCTCGGAATCCACAAGTTTTGTGTTTCCATATTTTGTGTATGATTCAACCCTTCCACCAGGCAATCTGATACTAAGCGTCTGGACCTTAACAGGGTAAGGAGACAGGTAGTGAGAGCTATCCTGAAAGACAACCAGCTGCGAATCGGCTTGGGTGATCTCTTCTGGGAACGGCTGGAGAAAGTGTGTAAATACGGTCAAGACATCTAAGTGAAGAATCTTCCCCTTTGTCAAAGGTTTGTGCAACGATGCTGAAAAGAAGGTCAGTTCTGGGGGAACACCAGAAGGCTCAACAACTTCAATCGGAAGAATACTACTGAGACCCTTCACTTTTCCCTCAGTGCCGAATGCTCTGATCGCTGCCAGGTTTTTTGCTTGGATGTTGGGAAAAGCCAGCAAGACTTTAGAGACAGGCTCGGAGCCGGCATTTTCAACCTGAAATCAATGGGTTTATAAGTAACAGCAGCATTCTGACATGACAAATAAGCACAAACAGAGTATTAGAATAAAGCTACTTAAGGATTTTAGTTATATTAGCATGAAGTAACGAAGGTCTCAGATTCATGAAATGCTAACTACATGAATCACATCGCAGCATATCAATCAGGAAAACGTGACACGCACAAAAATATTACTACTCCCTCCCTCCCACAATATAAGAGCGTTTTTGACATTGACACTACACTAGTGTCGAAAACGCTCTTGTATTGTGGGACAGAGGGAGTACTTGTGTAGGTTAACAGGATGGAACACTGAGCTGGACGACTAAATTCAATTCCCACAGCAGGAGTAGAGCGCAACAGCGTACCTTGAGCGAAGTGAGGACGCGGACGATGTGCGAAGTCAAATCAACCTGCAAAACGCGAGAGAAGGTCGCACAAGACCATCAGATCCGAGACGTCAACCGCGGCGGGTCCTGAGATCTGAGGAGCGAGCGGGGGAGGGCCCACTGACCTTCCGATCCGCCCTGGAGATGACGAGATCAGCGCGCGCGGCGGAGGCGAAGGCCGCGACGAGGACGAGGAGGAGGAGCGCGGCGAGGCGGAGCGGTGTCGCCATGCTCGGCGGCCAGATCGCGTCGCGGGGCGTTGGTTTCGCGGCGAGATGGGGTTGGACCTGAGCAAGAAAGGCTTTAAACCCTCGTCGGGCTCGGTCGGACCCGTCACCCGTGTGCCCGTGGGAGAAGACAGGTGACTCACTGGGCGGTGCGACCGGACCACTTTGCTGCGACTTCCGACTGGGTGCCCGGTCTGGCTCCACCGGTTCACCGTCTCTCTCCCCCCTCTCTCGCATCGCTACCTCCGCCGGCGTCGCTCCCATCTCCGA
>NW_024117500.1:0-20314 GCF_003073215.2 Triticum urartu | reverse complement strand
CACCTCGCGCTGTGTCCGACGCCATCAGTCGGCGAGGACTCCGCACCGATGCCAGCTTTGCCCGAACCCCTGGATGAGCAGCTCGAGCTCCGTGATATGGAGACGACGACGGCGGTGCACGGGAGGTGTTTGTAAGAATGCTTGAAAAAAGAGGAAGGAGCAAGCACATTGATGGGTGGGTCCTACGTCTAACTTAACATGGAGCGAAACTTTCTAACGGCGTGTAACGAGCACCGTCTTTACTCGGGCCACGTGGCACCTGTCATTGGGACCCACTGGTCAGATTTTCACTCAAACAACTCTAATTGCTTGTTCAGTGTTTTCTGAAAACTGTCAGCATAATGGTGGTGGTTTTTAAAAAAAAACGAAAGATGGTGGTTTTGTGAATTAGGGTCCCCAATTATGGTGGTTTTTTGCAATTTACTCCAATAAAATAGCTAATCTACCCCGTTTTGGCTGTCAAAATAAAGAAGTCTGTTGCGAACAGGAGTGCTCGAGAGTGGAAGAGAGCATGGAATGGAATATCTCTTGGATTTCGCTACGGGACGATATACAAAGGGCTGATGTCCTTGTTAACCACAAGGTCAAAGTTATCGGCACCACTAACTTTGATGCCGGTTATCGTGGCCTTGCAGCGTGCAAAAGCAGAGATATCCTGGCCACTTGATTACGACCTTCATACACGCCAACACTGCCATCTAATTGGGGTCGACAGCCTGAATTAGTGCAGGATTGAAATGGACTGCACCCGTGTTCAATTCCATATCGTTTTCTCCCTTTCCTTTTACCGGCACTCTGTATGCTCACGGGCGCGCGATGTGCCCAGATATTTCCGTGCCATGGCAATCTTGCTAACCGACGATCTTTGTAGGTGGGAACGGATGGACATGGTCAAGCCGTGGCATCAGAATTTGCCCAGCTCCGGCAGCTACCAGATTCTTCAGTCACGGGACTCTCGGCATAGGAACAAGATTAACCAATAACAGCTCGCATTTTCTTTTCGTGCAATCCAGTGCGGCGCGAGCACATGACGCCCGGCGATATAAGCTGCTTTTCTCAGAGACTTTAGTAAGTCGGCACAAAAATCCGCAGCGAAGAGGGTAAATCCTCCCAGGAATGGGACGGTAGTGCGTGATCGATTGCTCCGGACCACCAGCCCAATGATCAAGCGCTATAAATAGGGCACGGGGCATCCACTGCAAGCACAACACAGGACGAACCCAGACAGTGGAGAGCTCAAGGAAGATACCATGGAGTGCGGCCGTAAGCAATGGCAAGCGCAGCTGGCGGGGCTCGCGCTCGCGTTCCTCCTCTTTGCGCCTGCGTTGGTGCAGTGCGCGGGCGCCGAGGCCGACGGCGAGAAGGACGGGCTGGCGTCGCCGGGGAAGACTGTGCCGCCGGTTCCGCCTGGGTGGACCGGCGACTCGGGGTCCGCCCAGGGGTCCAACCCTGACGGTTCCACCTGGAAGTACGAGTGGGGATGGTCTGCTGGGCCTGGTGGAAAGGGCTCCGGTTACGGTTACGGTGGCAGCGGTGATGCAGGCGGCGGGGCCGGAGGTGGTGGCAGTGGGAGAGGCGGTGGCGGAGGAAGCGGAAGAACGTTTGGTCCACGCGATCGGGGATACGGAGGACATCCCGGTGGCTATGGTGGCAACGGTGCTGGTGGTTATAATGGGGAAGGCGCGTTTGGCGGCGAAGATGGTGGCGCTGGCTGGAACAAGCGCGGTGGATTCCGCGGTGGAGGGACGGAGAAGAAGCAGGACGGTGGCGGTAAAAACTGAAGCCGCCTGCGTCGTTATTACACTCTTAAGCCATGCAGAGATGCGATCAGTATACGTCATGGCAGAAATCATAATGCTAATATAGCTAAAGCAGTCTATATATCTATAGACGATGGTGTACTTGTACGGTTGTATGGTGTACTTGTACGGTTGAACCCTATGAATGGTGTATATGATTGTTGCATGTTCTCTCAGTCTCGACCCGATCCGTATCAGGGGTCGATGTGCTGATGCATGTATATATCACTTCGCTTCGTTTTTTTCTCTGCCTGATGCCAATCGCACAATATAATCGACGACTCGACGAGGTTAAGTAAAGGTGCTTAGAGCGGGCGCCTCGAACAGCCTTAAATCGTCTGGACGGGCGGATCGATCACCGTTCGATCTAAAAAACAACCTATCCGAGCACCTCAAATCGGCCTCATAACCTGCAAAGATGTAGGCGGATATGAGGTGACTCCAGGTGCGACCGGATGGGTTTGCCATGTCAGCATAACCCACGGTTGTCCTCATAAAATATCCCAATCCGAAAATTCTAGTTCACTTTACTTCACTTAAGCTCTGTCTCTTCTTCGCCCCTTCTCTAGTTTCTTCTATTTTGATTTAATCTGATGGCTCCGGTGAGCATGCCAAGCTCCGACAACCACTCCAACGACGACGCCATCGATGTCGACGAGGAACTGGCCCTCCGCATTGCGCTGGAGCGGTCGTGGGTGGACACGAGGGAGGGAGGGGGGCAGCTCCGGATCTGCTTCGTCCCCGCTTGCCCGCTGACGCAGCACAGACGCCGGAGCGGGCCCCTTCCGGCCGCGCGCAGCTCCTCGAGGGCTGGTCAATCCACGCTGCCCCTTCGTCGTCCACCTCCCCCGTCTGCCACTGCTCCGCAAGGGCAGCGTTAGGTTCTAGTGCCCATTCCGCTGGCTTCGCAGACGCGCGCGTCGCGAGGGGCAGCAGGCAAGGGAGAGGGAGGCGGCGGAGCAATCCGTTTGCCGCCGTCGTGCGTTGCCAATGGTGCCCGACGAGGAGGAGCGGCTCCTTGCTTGGGTCTACCATCGATCACTTACGACAGCGAAGATGGGTGCTCGCCAGCTCCGAAGAAAGAACGCCAAGGTGTTCTGGCTAGCCACTGAGCAGTCCGAGGGCGAGGCGGCGGAGACAGCGGCGGATGTGGCGAGGGTGGCCGAGCTGAAGCGACAACAGGATCGGGCCGTCCGGCGGAGGAAGGGCCCCGTCGTCATCTATGATTCCTCCTCCGACGACGACCGAGACTTTAGCACCGACAACGACGACCACGACTTCGGTTCTGGCGATCCACCAGCTGCCGCAAATGCCTACAACTAAATCGGCAACCAGAATGGCAAAGGGTCAGCCAGGAAGTGGTGAAGAAGCTCTGCCTATCCGTTTTATATTTTCGTTTTTAGTTGTTTTACTTTAGAACCTGTCTAGCAATGAACTGTGGTAATATTGTGGATGATGTAAAGTGGATTATGTGCATTTCGGTGTCCGTTTGTTGTTGATTTTTATGTGTGTTGTTTGAAAGTTCCTCTGTTTCGTTGATGATCTATGTACACTAGTTTCACGTTGCATGGATAGTATGCATTTAGGGTGCCAGATATAAGGTACGCGGGTAAGAGCAAGAATTTGAGGTCTGACCGGTCATTGTCCGCGGACGCACTCGGGCATGTCCACAAACGTATAGGGCGCCAGATTTGGTAATTTTAACTGTAGATGCTCTTAGCGAGAAATCTTTCGATCTATTCATTTTCAATCATCACAGTACAATGAATATAAAAAATAATAAAAAATTACATCCAGATCCGTACACCACCTCGTGATGAGTACAAGCACTGAACCGAGCCAAAGGCGCGCCGCCGTTATCGCCCATCCCTCGCTGGAGCCGCGCAAAACTTGTTGTAGTAGTCAGTCAAAAAGTCGTCCGGAACAACAACAAGTGTTTATGAAGAGATGCATAGATCGGAAGGATCCAACTTAAAGACATAAGAACATAGACAAACGAACACCGGATCCGAGTAGATCCACAAAAGACAACCACCGACCGAAACGCGCAAGATCCTTCGAAGACATATCTCCGCACGCTCTCCGACGATGCTAGATGCACCACCGGACGGGGACTAGGCAGGGAGGACCTGATTCCAACTTCAGAGAGCTGCCACCATCTCCCCTTCCTGAACCGGACACAAACCCTAACAAAACTCAGGAAAAACATCTAAAAACCAAGCCCTCCCATCGGTAATTGTCGGGATCCACCACACCTCATGGCCCTAGGACAACTAGAGACAAGGCAGACCGGCCTGGCACCGGCGGGAGGGTGAAAAACCTTAGGATATTTTCTGGAGGCTGCAGCTAGGTGTGTGTTGATTATGGTTGTTCATGAGGTAATTTCGTGGAATCACGTTTCACACATTGAGAATCCCAGAGTATTTTTTACGGCGTGTTCAAATCCTCTCCGGCTTTACAAAACTCCACATATTCAACTTCTCCTCGCTTCTAGCTTCAGGTAGCGATCCCAGGAGCGTTCGGCTCCATCGGCAGCTTCTCCCACAACGGCAGCCCAGTCAGGAGGGTTGTGGCCTGTTAGGTGTTGATACGTCTCAAACGTATCTATAGTTATTGATTGTTTTATGCTATTATACTATCATTTCTATGCATGTTTATAACAATTTATATCATTATTTTGACTAACCTATTAATTTAGTGCCTAGTGTCAATTCATGTTTTCCACTTGCTCTTGGTTTCGCAGAAAATCAATATCTATGAAGGTCAAAATACATTGCCGATTTAATATGATTTTTGGGCAACAATGAAAAGACGAAGCTTCGGGACACCTTCAGAGGAGCTGCCAGGGGCCCACACGGGGCCCGACGCGGCCAATGGGGGTGGTTGTGCCCCTACGCGTGTGGGCCCCCTGACACTGCCTTGACCTGATTCCTCCGCCATAATTCCCTATAAATACCAATACTATTTGTCGTGCCTTCGGAAGAAATTTATCGCCGCCGCAAGCCACCGTTCCACGGGAAACCCACCTTGAGGCTTTTTCCAGAGCCCTGCCTAAGGGGGAAGCCATTACCAGAGTTGTCTTCATCAACCTTGCTGCCTCCATGACCACGTGTGAGTAGTTCCACATGACATACATGTTAATAATAGTAGCTAGATGGTTCTCTCTCTTTTTGGATGTTCAATACCATATTCTCGTTCTTAATCGAGGTCAATCCGATGTAATTTTGTGCTGTGTTTATTGGGACATGATGAATTGTCACTTTATGACCAGATTACTTATTGACTGAATATATTGAGGTTTTTGTTGCTGCATAATTAAATAGCTTTCTATGTTCTCCGATCTATCTATCTTCTTTGGCCAAGTTTGACGGGTTTATCTTTTTAGGGAGTTGTATTTTGTTGTGGGTTCAATGTTGCGGTGCTCTAACCCATAGACAATAATGGTCAAGACACGTATTGTATTATTGCCACTAAGCATAAAATGATGGGGTTTTGTCATATTGATTGACTTCTTCCTTTCTATATTATGCCATCTTACTTATTGCGATACTCTATTTCTTGTAAACTTAGAGAGTTTTTACGGTACATCATACTACCTGAAATAGTGAGTAGTATTTAGTTGATCCAACGGTCAGTATGGATCGGTTATTTTTTTTTCTTTAGGATATATTGGTAATTCCCTATTAGAGGTAGATTTGTTCTTTAATGATGATAATCTAATTAATTAGATTAATCCCATCGCATCCGACGCCGGTGTGCGTGTGTTCACATCAGATGAATGGGTTCGCGTACGTCTCTCTCGCATCTCCGGCCGGCGGAATCGATTCAGATGTGTAGTGCGTACGTGCTTGTCCTTCGGAAGAATCCATCCAGCAGCCAGGTCGCTGGAGAGGTTAGCTCTCTATGTGCATGCGTGCTAGTTTCTCGAAGATCTCAATCAACCCGCTCAACCTTTGTGTATTTATGTCGCTCTTCGTTCACGCGTTCCTTGATGAGACCTGTGATGTGAGCCGGGGCCTGCGCTATCATTCCGTTCTTCCCCGGCAACGTACTAAGCTTCAGCCTGCACGGCTCATGGTATTCTCTGTTGACATAGAGACGCTTTTTGGCAGGCCGGACATGAATGACGGTAACGAGGAGGAACTGTTTTGTATGAAGGCGTTGGGCCTCATCGAGCTGATGGACGAGTAGACGACAGGGCAAGTCAAGCTCAGTGGTCAAGCTGGAGATTGACGCCAAGCTAGTGTGTGGCCTTGAACCAGGAACTCGCGATGTCACGGCGATATGCTTGAAATCGACTTCGACTACGGCTCACCTCAGGCCACATCACACAAGAACGCGGCAAGCAGCGGTGTTTAGTTCCTCCTGAAGATTGATATAAACAAATAGATAAACAGTGAACTGCCTATAATGCCCCTAATTAATGAATATACTACCAAAAATCTGTTGTAGTATTGGCTTATCTGGGCCCTTCAACCACATAAATGGACGGCCCAAATAGACTAGATGCACCGTAAAAGGTCTCTAAACTTAATACCTTGAGATGATGCTGGATACTGGTTTTTGGTGTGGAGTATTAATAGTAGAGGTAGTTAGATAACGATGTACTTATCATGGATGTAATACCTATATGAAATTGAGCCATAAATAATCATAGTCTTAAATAAAATTCACTCAATTGCCCAACTGTAATTTATTTACCATTCTATTTGCTGTTTTGGAGAGAGAGGCCACTAGTGAAAATATGGCCCCTAGACTATTCTCCATTAATAAATTCTTCTACACAATTTGCTCTTTTATTTGCCATACTATTTTACCACTACCTATCTCTATTTGCTTTTAATCTTACTAGGTGAATGCCCGTCCTCTGGGTTGGGCCGTTGATCCCTCCAATCCTGTCACGGGTGGGCCTTGTTCGTCGGATCCAGAACGTTCGAGAAGAAATCGCCTAAATACTTGGCGTGCCCCCCAAGATGTAGAAGTATTCCTCAGCACGCTATGTAACCAACCTTATGTAAACCCTAGGTATCCTCGGTGTCTATATAAACTAGGACCAGGGATGTAGACGAACAAATCATTCACATCAGATCTCGTGGTATATCACCTGTACTTTGTACCCTTCCACAGTCAATACAACAAACATGATGTAGGATTGCAGCCACGTCATCATGGGGGCCTTCCAAGCTACCATCGGGACCGCAAAAGTGTATCGAAAGTGCAGCCCTGCCTCACTGCTCGCCCTGCACCATAGCTCGCACGGTCAAGATCAAAGCAACATACCTACACACATTGAGGCGTCAAAGAAAATTGAGGGGGGCTGAACTACGGGAGCCAGGGAGCGTCAGACGGGACCCCGCCGCCACGATGTACCTGAAGGACACAGAGGAGGACGCAAAATCCATGTCTATAGTTTCCAGCAGGGTGGTGTGGCCACGAGCTATGGAGTGTGGCAGTGCTGGTTTTTTGACGTGGGAATTGGAGGCTAGGAGTTATTCAAAAAAATCATTGGAGGCTTGGAGTGCTGCTTAGTCAGATCCGTGAATTGTCGGTTGTGGCTGCTAAGCTTACGGGACTAAGGAAGAGATCTCTTCCACGATATTGTAGACCGATACATATCAACCAATCTCTACTCTTAATGGAGCAGTTGATAGTCTCCGCCGGTCAATTTTCGTTCCATCAAAGACGATTTTTTTTCGTCCGTTTTTTCGCTGGGTTTTTTCGTCACCTCCTCACCCCACGCACGCACCCCAAGAAAACCACCCCGCAGGAGGAACGCCGTTCCTCTCGATCCCCTCCCGTCGCCGCCGCCGTCCTCTCGATCCCCTCGAGTAAGCGGCGCCGCCGTTGGCTCCCGATCTCCTCCATGGCGGATTCCCACGGACGCCGCGGCAGGGCATGGTCGCGTTAATCGCATGGAGGGTCGCGTCGAGGAAAGCGACGACCTCGGCGGCATCGGGTCAAGCGGCTGGCCCTTCTTAAGCGATTGCGCCGTTCTTTTCTTCCCCGGCAGAGATTGGTGCCGCCACGGCCGCATCATGGATTTTGCCCTGCATGCCTCTGATTTGGGAGTCTGTTTTTTTTTTGCGCTAGATCCTGATTTGGGCGGGATTTTTTTTCCTAGGCATTGAGCGCGCGCTGGACGGTGGGAACTGTCGCGTCAAGGAGGTCGCTATGGATGGTGGATCCAGGGCGCTGCACGTCGCTGTCGGCCACGGGAGGATGCCATACCCTTTGGGCGCAACAAACTCTTGGCCATGTCCTCTTCCGCTTTTCACAACAAGTTAATACTCTCTACACTAGCATTAGTACTATTCAATAATCACCGCTCTAGGCTTCTGAAATTCTTATATGAGATCTAGACGGTAATCGTGCAGGCTTTTGTCTAAAGTTTTTTCTTTTGCAATTTGGAATATATAGTAAGTTTGAATATCACATAAATGGTTGGCATCTAATTGTCCATCATGTTACTTACGCATAAGACTTGTATCTCCTTTCTACTGACTAATGGTGAATAGACTCCTTTTGTGAATTAAGATCATTCAGAGATGATAATGATTGTAGCTTGCATTGCATGTACGGTGGTGTACCTCTTGAGTTGGAGAATATCTTAGAATTCATTGACTTGCAGCTATGGCAATGACCAACACAGTTTTGCGTTTTCTTTTTCGTTCCCACGTTCTGGTTGGTGCTGGTGTAGATTTTCTTCTTCAATAAAATACATAGAAGCAAATCAGACTGGTTGCAAATATCATGCTACTTCCCCAGAAATTATGTTTTCCAACTGAAATCATTTTTGTTTACTAGGCGCTAGCTATCCCTGACAACAAGGTAAGAGACATGTTGTTTCCAACTCACCCTTAGTTACAGTTGAGATACTTGCACAAAAGACGTCTGCAAATGTTTTATTTTCTTAACATTGTTTTATCATATGCTTTCATAATTTCATCAGGAAAGAGATGCATATGAGAGGAAGAGAGCCTCCCCCAAGCTCTGTCTAGGCGATGCACGGGAAATTTGGAAACTATCAAGGAGATGTCCAAAGATGAATATACTCAGACACTGAGACACATTCTAAAACGTGTTTACGCAGGTTAGTCCTGATCATCCTTATTTTTAAACCCGAAACATTCTTTATTATTGTCGTGTTCTCTATAATCCCATGTTTGTGAAGTCAATTGCTTAGTTTGATTGAGAGTACTGAAGTTAATGTGCATGTATACTTTTTTAGATCATATATTAATTGGTTGGACTCTTCATGTACACTAAATGTGAAACTCATTATGATTCGGAAGTCCTGATAGCTTGTGACATAATTGATGTATTTTATAAGTCATGCAATTTGTTGTTAGCAACATGTACCTGCAGATTTGGGGTAATTTCCATTTCAACATTGTTTTTGTTCTCAAACATTCTGGATCATACTAAGATACTTCAGAGAGATGTCCCAGATTTATTCTTTTGAATTTCACTAATTTCTTTCAATGGCTTCAGATTCACCAGTGCGTTCGTTACTGCCATTTTGAGTTACTATTGGTACCTATGATTTGGATCATTAACAGTTCAATTTGTTTAGGTGATGGGGCTGCCGCCAACTTGGGCCCGCTCAAGAACAACGACTCTACAGGAGGGGGATGGAGTTGCTTGATCCATCCATTTTACATTATAAATTGATTGTATCAGCTGCTGCAGCGATGATGGATTGTATTGTATCAAACCTTCTGGTTAACTGATGTTGGAGCCATGGAATAAATGCTAGCATCCAATCAGGATTTAAAAGCGAAAGCATGATCTTAGTTTAGTTATGTGCGTAAAAAAGCTCATGTACATATGTGACTTAAATATGTAGCTGCAGTCTCGCACAAAGGAAGAGAGAAGATAAATTGATGTCAATGAATTGTGAATGGAAATAAAAATACCAGACTGAATTATGTACTCTTTTTTTCCTAGCTTAAATTATTTATTGAGATTGTACTACACCCTGTTATTCTAATTTTATACACTTCTTTCTTGCCCAAAAATATATTAATTGGTTCTTAGCTTCCTAAAACTCAGGAATATTTTATCTTTCTCATACATTTTAATTCATTTTATGCAGGCTGAGATAATACTGACGCGATGTCCAGATTTGGATGTCTCATCTCTGAACAACTGAAACGCCGAGTACTCCATGAAAGCTTGCCTAGCCGCTTTTGCGCAATATTATATCTTTGGACGTTTGCACTTCCGCGGCTCTAGACATGAGCTTCCTTATATGGTAAGAAAATGCTGGTCGAGAGCTCGATTCAGCTTGTGGAAATAAATAATCTCCCATATTTATTAAATTTGCTTGCTTTGGCATGTTACTGTATCTATATTTGAAATAGGATATTCTTTGATATGTAATTTTAGGAAATAGTTGGTTTTCAATCTTTTTGCTTGAGATTTAGAAGATCCAAAACTGCCTGATACAATGGCTACTCTAATCAATAAAATGAGTTACATATATATATTCAGAAACTATGTTGATCAGGCTACTTATATGCATTGGAAAACCATTAGATTCCTTGTTGCATTAACATTGACATCCACAGTTACTTCTCTATACATATTTAAAATGTAGATAAAATGTATATCCTCTAGCTCTCATGTGTTTTAGTCTCTCTTTTCTCTTTATGTTGTATCACCAATGATGAGAAAGAGATCAGGGGCCATGGAGAGGGAGAGAGAGAGGTCTAAATGATTGTAGCCATACCAGTTTCATGTTTCCATGTATGACATTATACTAGATAGAAAACAGTAACTTTGTGTGGTTGATTATACTAAATACTTCTAACATAATAATCTACATGTATCAATTGTTTATGCCCATTACTTGCGTACACACTATACCATAGTATTTTAGTAGTGCACCCTATAAAAAAAGCATCAATGCATATGATCCCTTATATCTCACTTCTTGCTTTACATGTGATTTTCTACCTTCAAAAGGTAACATGAGCACCTTGATTTCCTATCTTTTTAGACACATATTTTTTTCAGGGGTTACTTTTCAAACATCCACAACTCTTGCCTCTTACTTAATACACTACATTCCTAAAGCTTCCCAAAGACAGTACATGTTTAAAATAGTTTATGTCTTTTAGTTTTACAAGCTCCCTAAAACTAAACCGCTGTGGAATAGGTGTGCCTGCCTGCTTTAAAATGTGAGCTACTTATATAGATATTTTTTTCCTCATCATTCTTAAGTATTTCCCCTAAAACTGGGTTATGCATAGATGATGACTGCTACAACTCAAAGTAAATATTCTGAACCTAACTAAAGGATTCTGGTGATGGTGGCACAGGCACTAGCAAGTATCTAATGCATATACATGACTTCATATTATTTATCTTATTCACATTGACATACTGATATATTCATGATTTTTTTTGCATTGTAGAGTGCTAGCACGCTACATTGCAGAGAAAGCTTTGAGAAAATGCTTTGTTGGGATGATAGACAAGAATAATCAATCCTCATTCCAAGGTTAGATTTGTACTTCCTTCCCAGTTCTTCTTTACAAAGGACCAATCATCTTACTTTATCCATTCATGTTGTCTTAATTTTGTTCCTTCATGGAAAAACATTTTCTCATTTGAATCTTTCTCCATTTGGTATGAGTATGGCACATGCTCTTAATTTTTTGACTATTCTTGGTTGATTGATCGTTGGTGTATTGCCTTCCACTTTGGATTTCTCAATCCTCTTGCTTAGGCTACGTGTACCATTCTGTCACATGCCGCCATCGATCTGAGCAAAAATTAGTGTAGATGAACCAAGCTATTTTATTGTAAGCTGTGTATAGAACTTCATGGGAAAATAATCATGTAGTTAATGTTTTATGCGATATATATCCAGATAGGTGAATCCTCGCAAGTTGGTCCCGGTATCTAAATAGGATTGTGCCAACCTAGAGCCTTTTCAGATTGTAGCAACTCTGTTTGGGGTTTCCTTCTGCCTAATCAAGGCTCATTCCAGTTTGCTTTGTCCTTATCTCCTTTTCTGTCATAAATTCTTCACCTATTCAAGAAGCTCATTTTTTGTTAGTTGGAACAACTAAAAAAATCATGTCCATGTTGTACTGGTGACTTGATATATTGTCTTTTTAATCGCACTGCCGCCTATTTCTCTATTTAGAGTATAGTGAGGAAAATATCAACCTCCTGCAACCAACCATGCAGTAATTTACTATTTTTGAGTTCTCTATATATCATATATAGATGTACATTTCAGTGCCTTTCTTTTCTGGACTACACTACTTTTCTTTTTAGATTTCAAGTGTTTGAATCTTCCGTACAAAAGATAGTCAAGTTTATATGGTGCTTCATAGGAGCATTGGTACTGATCATTGAGAATATACCTCTCTGCTACATGTATGCGATTGTCATAGTACCTAGGTTCAAGAAATGTTTTTAATGGTGCTAGAGTCCGGGAAGTAAAAACTGAACCTTTTATGGTGAAGGATCATCGCGGAGAAGGTGAATTTACGCCTCTGCTTTATCTGTAACTATTTCTTCGTGTTAGTATTAAGCCGCCTGGGAAGTTTCAAGAAAAATGTGCTTTGAAGTACCATATTATGCAGTTAGCTCAGGGATGCAACGATACGGTTATCACCATCCTGAGATGCCCTCCTAACTACTATACTCATTCATGTGCGTTCTGCTCTATGGCACACCTGGAACGGGGACGATATTGCTTGATAGAGCCACCACCCATTATGAAATGAATTGGATTGGATTACACATTATCGTGTGCTTTATCAGGAGTTGTGTAAGTACTAATTATGCCAACCTGGGGCAACACTCTAATGATTTCTCCACAAAGGATGCCTCCTGGAGCTCTACTTCTCTCCCAGCCCCAACACCGCTATAGTATGAAAATCCTATTACTGAATAGCTTACTGTTTGATGCTTATGTTTGTTGGTGTAGTAATCATTTTTGAAGGTCCAGTCCCGGAGGATGTTACTCGAGGCTTCTGTATAGTCGAGTGATTTTGCTTTTGCATGCTAATAATACAATATATGGATATAATTAGCAGTTATTAGTGCATATTATTTTGTCTCAATACCATAAATTCAATGTAAAGGTTTGCATTATTATTGTCGAATCTAAATTACATTAAAGACTTGAACAGGGAATGATGCCTCCTTTAACTGATTGGTGTGCTTTTTTAACTCTCTTTAATGAGTAAATCATAGTGTAGTTGCATCTTATATTTTGTTTGGGCATGTAGGTGTGTGCTTCCTCGCTTTTCCCTTTCTTATAAGTTGTCCTCATTTTGTTGCTTCTATTTAGGTTTGGATTTTCTTCAACCCGCAAGGCCCATCCAGTTGTGAGCTACAATGAATTTGTTAAGAGTTGGAGGAGACAACATTGCACATCAGAGGTACGCTGAATGTAGTGAGGCAACCACGAATTGGGTATGTTCACACGAGGGATGGAAGAGGAGAGGAACATTAACATTTTTCATGCTTTGGATGAAAATTTCAATTCATAGTTTCTCTGTATGTGCCAACACACTAGCGGTACTGATGGGCTTAGGATGAAAGTAGCGCCAACAGAATCAGTAGGTTGGATGGGAAGGCGGTTGTTGCCCTTGTCCCTTGGTGCTAGCCTACCGTGGTGGCCTCACTAACTTGCTCACTGCGAATACGAGTTCGTGGGGTCGCGAGTTGCTGCAGATTTGTTTTTATCACTTTTTACAATATTTTTTATGTATCCCTAACTTAATGAGTCATTTTTAGCTTTGATTTTCCATATACGCCAGCCTATATTGATTGCAACATCGTGTTAGTCATCCATGAACTCCCAAAGGATTTTCTACCAACAACAGAATAATTAGTACCAGCAGTAACCCTTCTATTTAGCCACCTTCAGGATAATTGTAAATGGCATTTGGTTATTCATGTATACCACCAGTAGGACTCGGGATTTATGGATTGTCAATAGCCTCATCTGATTGCTTGATGTACTTATATCGTGTTCTTTTCAGTCTCCATTTCATCTGAGCAGGGTGGTGAGGGACAGAACTGGTCATGTTGAAAGTCAGTTTAGCGCATCAAGGATGGGAGGTTCAGAGATTTGCAAGAGGTGATGGAGGATGGTTAGTTATTATGGCTCATCATATAGCAGTGAAAGATGAGTACAAGCACAAGCTTATTCAAAATTTGCAGTTCTTGACTACATGGGACATATATTTTGTAATCTTTTTCATTTCTTCTAAAAGGATCAAATATGTATTTTGTTCTTCCCAATGTTCTGAAGGACGATGTTGGCATTGATATAGTATAACATACATTTACAATTATGAGTGCTCTCGATACTTGGTTCAAGACATCTTGAGGAAAGATTAGTTCGTGAACTTTGCATCTTTAGCTCTTCAATTAAAACCATCAATGATTAACGGGATCAACATTTATCAAGAAGAGTCTGGAAATGCCGAGTGGAGGAGAAGCAATGCAGGGGGTTGGTGGGTTCAACTATGGGTTGCAGGGGTCATCAAATTAGGCACGCTATACGTCCGTGGGCGTGTCCTGGACAATGACAGGTCACCCCTCGAATCGTCGCGTCCATAGCCTCAATCTTCATATATGATACCCCAAATCCATACTATGCATGCAACATGAAACAAACTACTTTGACCATCAACGAAACAAACAGACATATAAATCTACATAATCGGGACATAGATCTCCACATAATCTAACATAGATCAAAAGAGCACCACAGTTAGCCGATGAACATAGTTCTAAACAAATGTTACTAAAAATTGTAACAAAGTAGAAGAGAAGGACACATTTCTTTGCCACTTCCTCGTTGCTACGGATGTAGCCGTCAATGTAGTCCGTGGTAGGAGAGGGGGGCCTCGCAGCCGTCGATGATATTGGGGGATTCAATCTAGCCAACCATCCTTCGAACGACGCGGTTTTGCTGCCTCACGAGCTTCGCCGCTTTCGCATCCGCTGCCGCCCTCTTCTTCGCCTCGCACACCGACTGCTCGAGCTCGAGGCGGAGGGCCTTTCCGTTCTTTCGATGGATCCGGCGGGCGTCTATCTCTGCCGTCAGCAGGGAGCTGTTTCTAGATATCTGTGAGGAGCTACTCTTCATCGGTCATCACTGACAATCGACGACGACATCGAGAGGCCGCCTCCTCGCCCGCGGCCCTCTCCCTTGACCGTTGCCTCTCACGGCGGGCTGCTGGTGCCTCTTTTTCGGACATCCGCGTGCGTGTCGCCGGTGGGGCGAGAACGAGCACCCACTGATAACCTTTAGGAGCTATGGAGATGAGGGTTAGGAGGGCAGCGGTCCAGTGGCGCGGAGCTGGATGAGCACGTGAAGCTCTGCGCGGTGCCGAACGGGCCCGTGCTGGCATCCACGCTAAAATGGCGGGTAACAGGTGGTGGAGTTGAGCCCGAGCTGCCGCCCATGTCGCCCTCCGTCTCGCAAATGAAGGCGTTCCCAGTCGTCCTCTTTGGCAGATCTGTCGCCTCCAATACCGCCGATGCTCGACATTAGGAAGGACAACGGGATGGACATGGGCTGGAGGGGAATCAATGGAGTGTGGATCGAAAGTGAAGTGAAACTAGGATTTGTTCCGGGAGGGGATTTTAGTGGGACGGAGTGGAGTCGGTGTGGGCCAATGTGGACTGGGCTGATGTGGTGTACACGTCTGGGTGCGCCCAGGCCTCCCTATATTTTTCCCAGATTTGGGTTGGATATGATGGATGCGGGACTGCCAGGCATATAGGGTTGTTATGAGGCATCGGTCAGCGTCATTTTTTTTTGACCCGTTAGTGACCGAGCCATGCAACCAGTCTTATAGGGCGGTTTGGGGTGCTCCTGATGTACATACTCTCAGGTGGGGTGTAGTGGAGGTGGGTGGGTTAAAGGGGGGAGAAAGAAGGGAAGGAGGTGGTTGGATCAACGGATGAAGAAAGAAGGAAAACATTTGGAGAAAGAACAGCGGCAAGCGAGTTTGACTAAAACATAAATTTCTTTTTAGTTCGCTTAGGCACTCCTTTCGAATTTCCATGCATTGGGACCATACTAATACATTTTATTTGTATTATCAGTATATTCGAGATAACATTAATTTACAAAATTGGAGAGATTTGTCTGGCTCCTTTTTTATGCTCACGTGGAATGGTAAAGAATTAGTAAACCCAATTTGTACGACGAGTATTCTCTGTTATACTCCCTCCGTCCCAAAAATTTTGTCTTAGATTTGTCTAAATACGGATGTATCAAGTCACATTTTAGTATTAGATACATCCGTATTTAGACTAATCTAAGACAAGAATTTGGGACGGAGGGAGTACATTTTAAGACCTTCGACGTGAATTATTCGTGCCAACTGCATATATTGCTTGTGCATGACACGTATGAGTTGAGGAAGACATTTTTATTATACTTGCTCAAATATTGTGCCAATGAATAAAGTCAACATTTCATATATTGTGCAATAATTTCTTAGAGCATCAAATAGATCTTAATTTGTAACCAATTTTTAATTGGATCATCATTCTATATTGTATTCATTGTCAAATTGCCTTTTTTTATCAATTTACGTTGCAAGGGGAGTGGTTTTAACTCTTATACGATTGTGATCGTACTATCTTTTCTCCACATGTGAAATTGTACATAATAATTGTTTACATAACTCCCTAAAATATTTGAAAAGCCTGTGGCAACGCACGGGCATTCTATTAGTAGGAGTGAAAATTCCAACCAACCTGTGATTGGATGGTTAGGAGGACAGTGTTATCCCTGACCCATCAGTGTTCAAATTCTAGTGCTCGCATTATTCTTGGTTTTATTTTCAGAATATCCGGCAATGCGAATTCATTACAAGGAGATGTTCACGTCGATTACAAGGCGCCTGTGGTGACTTCGTCAATCTTAAGATGATATGATAGCTCAGTCTCTCAGGGTGCTTATAGGAATAGGGTCTGCGCGTGTGTTCATATAAATGAGTGTATGCTATAAATGAGCACCTGCGTCTGTATTGTGTTCTCAAAAAAAATTTAGAGTGAAATGGATCGGAAATGGACTGCGATATAGGGTACTGTTGTGCTTACGTTTACCAAAACAAGAAGCAAATATGTAAAAACAACAACAGATCCCCTGTTGGATAATGATTCATTTAGGTAAAAAAAGTAAACTACCCAAATGATAAGTGTCATACGTGTGACACGAAATAATCCGACCCTGACATTTTTTACAACTAAAGTTGCCATCCGGAAAGAAAAACAAATAAAAAAACTAAACCTTGCTATCCGAAAAAGAAAGTTGTCATGCTTCACAAATGAAGTTGCCATCTTCGCGTCACTAAACTTGACATCAAAAACGTCCGAAGATGCCTTCTTCTTCTTCTTCTTCTTCTTCTTCTTCTTCTTCACCACCACCACCACATCGTCCTCTTCTTCTCCTCCTCCTCCTCCTCCTCCTGTCGTTTTTGAGGAGGAGGAGGAGGAGGAGAAGAAGGCATATCCAGATGTTTTTGATGTCGAGGAGGAGGAGGAGGAGGAGGAGGAGGAGGAGACAGAGAAGACGAGGAGGAGGAGGAGGAGGAGAAGAGGCGGAAGAAGAAGAAGAAGGAGAAGAAGGAGGAGGAGGAGGAGGAGGAGGAGAAGATGATGATGAAGAAGGAATCTCCGGATGTTTTGGTGTCAAGTTTAGTGGCGCGAGGATGGCAACTTTCCTTCTTCTTCTTCTCATCATCATTCTTCTTCTTCTTCTTCTTCTTCTTCTTCTTCTTCTTCTTCTTCTTCTTCTTCTTCTTCTTCTTCTCCTCCTCCTTTTTCTTCTCTATTCCTACATTTTTCCTATAGGATTTGAAGAAGTGTTTAATAGCACAGGAAAAACAAAGGAATTCTACAAAGAAGTTTGAGTGGATAGAAAGTTTTCTTCAAAATCTCTATTCTTATAAAAAAAACAGAGTTGGTGATGATGGTGTGCCTGCCATCCTGTAATATAGGCCGCCTGATTTATATCTTACGGATAGGAAGGAAACTATGACAATTTTGCAAAAAGATACCCACACCCCTCTCCACATTTGCAAATAAGGTCTTCCCTCGTTCATTCTTTTCTCACAAAATAAACTACTCATACAAATACATCTTGATGTTCCGTGCAACGCACGAGCATCTTGCTAGTGTAGTACAAATGAATCCAATGAAGAAAATCCTAAGGATTTCAATCCTACTACAAATGAAACGAGCAACACAGAAAAAAATCCTAAGGATCCAAATCCTGTAAAAATCCTATGAAATTTCTTTGTATCAAAGGAGCCATAAATAGGGTTTCTCCCACTATGAATGACATTGTAATCTCCGGATAGTACCTATCTCATCTTAGGCTGGACTTTTCTGTTTGATTGTGTTGGACGTGTTGACCATGTGCATCATATCATGCAGAGGCCAGCCACTCACACACTGCAACTATATTGTCTTGATATATCGATTGAATGAAAACGCCTCACTGCTGCGATTCACTTCTGGCATCAGTATCACTATAACCCAATGTGAAAATATATACATATGGAATGCTAAAGTTACCAACAGGTTCAAGACTGTACAATCTGTTTCACAAGAGAAAATCCGACACAGCGGAGCACGCTAGTGTTTCACTTACCTACCTACACCACCACAACAAACGAAAACTAAGGACGAGTGCACTACGTGAAAGCATTGTTGCAAGCATCATGCAGCAAGGCATGTAGGAAGGCGACGACCACCTAGCTAGCTAACTAGCACTACAAATTTAAACACACAGACTAACAGAAATGCATGCATCATGCAACCGGCCATGTGATGCCAACTTGCTTCCAAGCGCGGTGCTGGCCGGCCGGCGGCTTCATGCCGCCAGCTGCTGCTGGCTGCCGCAGCTGGCGGCATCGTCCTCGGATTCAGAGAGGCAGCAGTGCTGCAGCCTCGGCGGCGCAGAAGCAGCCTCCGCGCAGAGCATCTCGGACTGGAGCACGGCGCAGTAGTGGCCGAATGTCTCCGGCGTGACGTTGAGGTCGAACCCGACGCCGAACAGGAAGTCGACCTCCAGGTAGTTCATCTCGACCAGGCTGATGCCCCCGACCTTGGCAAAGTAGGCGTTGTTGTAGCATCTGCATACAGGGAAACACAGGCCTTTCAAGAGGGGAACACCGTGCCACTGTACTTCCATTATTTTTTCATACAATTTGTTCAACTCATTCAACTGTTTTTTTTACAGGGAGGATGGTGTTAGAGTTTTGCAGTCAAAAGGATCAATCAAGCAGCCCAACAAAGCACAACCAGAATTACCAACTAGGCACGAAAGTCCAAAACGTTTCTTTTAAGGATGCCAAGTTGGGCCAATTAAGTATATCAATCTCAGCGAAGACT
This sequence comes from Triticum urartu, assembly GCF_003073215.2. Taxonomy (NCBI): domain Eukaryota; kingdom Viridiplantae; phylum Streptophyta; class Magnoliopsida; order Poales; family Poaceae; genus Triticum; species Triticum urartu. Next base: position 1,121 of record NW_024117500.1, on the reverse strand, counting down.
CTGGGGGGAAATTGAGCAGCAAGCATCAGCAGAGATGGCAAGTTACCAGTCGCGATCCGCCACAACTGGCACTGGATTAAGTTCCTAACAAAAAGGCGAGTGGGCAGGGCCGGGTTCTAGTCCATGTCCTCGGGTCCACGCTTGATGCGTGTGGTTTGGTGGAAGGAGCAGCCACCACATACTACGTCTTTTCTGCTCCGCTCACTCCACAGGCATAACTTTGCCGTATACCGCCTGCTTTAATTCGCAAGGACAAATCACTCTGTGTACAGTGTACACAGTGCCTAGTGCAAATCCTAGCTTGACACCGTAGTTAAATGTAGGCACCTACCCACTGATTGCCCTCTCCGGTGCATTATTAGCACAGGACTGCACATGTGCCAATGATTACTACTACTACTGATATTTTGTGAATTGAGGTGTGGTTGTATACTGTCTGAACTGAACTGACCGGAAGAAAAACCTTAACTATCTATGCCTGCAGTCTGCACCGACAGTTACTAGCTAGGAGCTGATAATGCTATGTCCAAAGCAAATGGCAGCACAATTCTGGAAATGCAAGTGGAATGATGCTGGAGTTACTTCGAAGGCACTCCCAAGTCTCAACCTATTCCTAGTTGTCAGAGTAGAAGAAGAGCAAAGCACTTTGTCACAGCTCGCTACTCTTGGCACAAGAATCTCAGGTGTTCGAACCAGCAAGCTAAATCCAAAGAACAGAGAACCAAAATTCAGGTGGTCCAACTCCAAGTAATGCATCCCTCGGCAGTATTACCATCCAGAGGTCTGAATATTGGTGTTGTGAGATTGTTAACCAAGTAGAGCATGACGACTGCCAACAACACGGTGACTATTGAGTTAAGTGCAAAGCGAGCTAATTGGCATAATTCGAATCACGCCACCAAGACGAAGATGATCATGTACAGAGGTACAGTACAAATTAACTGGTTGAGCTGTTGGATTAATTTAGCATTAAGGGGAACTCACACGTCATCCATGAACTTGACGGCGGCGAGCACGGTCGTGATGAGGAGACGGTGCACGCTGTAGGAGTCCACGGCGAGGGCGAAGCCGCGGGCGCGCTGCAGCAGCCGGTCGGGGGAGATGTAGGCGACGACGGAGCA
>NW_024117499.1:0-6778 GCF_003073215.2 Triticum urartu | reverse complement strand
GGGGGGGGGGGGGGAGGGAGGCAAGATGTTCTTTCTTTTTCTCTACCCTACTCCCTCCGTACCAGTGCTAAGCCATCTTACGAAAACCAAATAATCTCAAAACACTTAGACGCGGTTCATTAACTTTTACCTCGTTTCTTATTTTTTGACATGAATAAAGGATTAACCAATAAGAGACATGGGGCGTGTATGTTTTTAATGACTTGAGACTACATAGAACGGCATGCAGTGGCCAGTTCATTACATGCAATGCTATTAATTAGCAACTGAAGATTAAGTTCTCTCATTTTTCCCCTCTGCCTTGGATGCAGTGCACAACATAAAATGACTTATGCACCGGTACAGAGGGGGTAATCTTTGTGTGCCAGTCTATTTTAGTTTGTGTTCGTTCGTCTGCCTTTTCTGTCTAGGAAAAATACATGAACTCATGTTTAAATTGTGGTCGGGCTGTATATTGAACTCTTCGGTTTTTCTCTTTTCATCTCGGGTAGATTGATTGTTGTGAAACGTATGCGTGGGATAGTTGTCCAACCTAACTCACAGTTTTACCGATCACTACTCTGTTAGACATCACTTTATTTGCATCCTTTTGCCTCTCCGGTCTAACAAAAACATTTCGGACGCAATAGATTTCTTTTTCTTTTTCACTGTTATCTCAATTAAAAGATTGAAAGAAAACATTTTTTTCCATTCCTATGATTTTCGGCTGAGCCAAGACATATAACCCGATGTCTGAATTTGGGCCCAACTATACCTTGGGCTTCTTAGTTTTTCTTTTGCCATTTCAGCTAATTTGATTAGTGCAAAGCGTGAATGTGAAATTATCGTTCGACGTGCTCCACAATTTTGCTAACCGTTACTCTTTTCTTTCCCTTTTTTCGCTCTATAGGTCCAGTTAAAAATATTCGGAACTTTATTCTTGCACTGAAAAAAAGAGGTCCGAAGTGGCAATCTAACGAAAATATATAAGGCCACATTCGAATTAAAGCCCAGCCATGTGTTGGACTTCCCGATTTTCTTTCTACATTTCCAATCTAACACAGCCCTATGCATTCAACAACGCAGCAAAACCATAATACAAGTGTCTAACAAATAAACGTCCCCGTTTAACTAAACCCGAAAGGCAAAGCTATCACCTAGCTATACACCAAGATTGCAGAATCCAAACATAGAAAACACCAACTCCCTTTCCCTTTGCTTGACGACAAAAACACACATGGGCTTCTCGATGGGCGCCGCGTGCCGTCGCACCTTTGCCTGCTAGTGGAGACACAGGATGGCTCCATCGACACGATTAACATGATGTAAAAGTAGTGGACATTTATTCTCTTCATAATTTATGTCACCCATATGATTTATTAAGTAACAAAGAGTTTGAAAGAGACTAAGCTCAAACAAATAATGTTACATCTAATCACACGCAACCTCCTGGCCCACCATAAAGGCATTGGCTGTGGTCAATATGTCTAATAGAATGGCATTTGGCCTTGGTAATTAACTCGGGCAGGTTTGCTTTTATGGGGCTGCTATTCCCATCCTTATCAATGAGTTGAAGGTTGGTGAAAGATGCCGCATGACCCTTGCCACCATTTGGGAGGACACCACTACCCATTGGAGGAGTTGGAAGCGCCTTCTCAGCATCCACGAAGGCACCGAAAGCCACATGGTTTGCCTTTTCTGCCAAATAGGTGAACAACGACCTTGGGAAGTATCCCACCCCCGTGGGGATGCCGTTCAAGCCGTAGTATACCCACCAATCTCCGCTTGTTTTGTCCTACCATTAATTAGGATTTGGTTAGGTAAATAATCTAGGTACTTATATTTAAGGACTAGAAACCCGACTATATGCGAGGACTAAGATATTTGCAAATTATACAAAATGGATACACCATTTTGAGCCATTGTAGTGTGACTTAAGGAGTAAAGCATTGTCATGAACATAACATAATGGTAAAATATTTCAAGAAAGATGCAACTCCTACCTTATGCAGTCTGAGTGTGATATTCTGTACACGTCCACCAGGGACACCAGAAACTGGATGTATAACATCGCCAGGGGCTATAACAGCACCATTCACCCTTATGAAGCCAGGGCAGTCCATGTTTAAGCATCCAGTTTGAGCATATCCATCTCTCTGTTGCATATATGTTCACTCAGATGTCAGGAACCTTATCTATATGTTTCCCCTCAGAGTAAGATATATATTTTAGCAAATCATAAACACATCACCGTCCAGTCAGTATAGAAGTGTGGATGTGAGTCTCCATAGTGCTCTGGATAGATCTGTAAAACCAAGGGTGCAAGTGAGAGAAATGCAATGCCTCGATGCACAAAGGTTGAGGACAGGAAAGATGAGACAACACAATCCTCAAAAATGAAGTGGTATTGATTTTCTCCACTTTTGCATATGTAGCTTTGCAAATAGTTCCTTGATGGTCCACAAATGGTCCTTTGTTGTTTTCCTTGTGATGTATAACACAAAATGTTGGAAAACATTTACATCACTCCTCACTTAATAAGGGGTGTAAACTTAGCCCATAAATCATCTTCAAAATTATATATAGTTTTGGATGAACATTTTAATCAGGTTTAATGAGTTCTTTTAAGCTCCCCAACTTGGCATGGAGCCGTTGTGTCACATGGTTATTGTATTACCATGCGTGCAGAAATTGACTAGTTTCAACAGAAATTGAAAAGTTATGTCCAAATTAAAAGGGGAAAATGATACATACATGCCAGCCAATACTAATTGTATTTAAGCTTGATTTAACACCATCTCCAACATGATTAACCCAAATTGCAGTCGAAGTCTGTTGGCCGGGTTTTAGATTGTGGCTATACACATCCGTGGTGACATGTAAGCCATAGTAACTGTCGCCAGGACCTCCAGAAGTTGTTTGGTGCACCGCATACTGTACAGTGAAAGCACCCAAAATAAACAACACATGAAAGCTTGACAAAAAGATGAGCAGAACATGCAATTGTAACATTTTACAAATATAGAATGCTTAAATCTGGAGCAGTTCCAAAACTCGTGGGAACTATTTGTTATGAAGGAACATGGACTTATTAGAGAAAAAAAATTCTTCAATTACATATTGTTTGGTCATACATTGAAATGTTTTTTTGAACGGGCCTTACATTGAAATGTGTGAGTGCATATACACGAATAGAAGTGACAGAAGCAACATAATACTTGTTCGATTCTGAATAGTTTCTTCGAATTAAAACCTTGCATGCTCTATCTTTTCTCAGATTTCTTTTACCGCTTGGCAACTTTCATGATATCTTATAAAAGAGGGGGAAGTTATAACTATAGACTTTTCAGCAATACAATATGGTTCATGTAGATTTAAAGTACTATTGTTGTCATTGCACTTCAAAGTTATTTACTGGTTAACTGTAGGTACAGCACATAAGTAAAATAATTAAGTGAAGATCAGAAAGTGTAGCTCACATATGGTTGACCCCATGAACTTGAATCTTCTCCAAAAGCTGTCATTTCAATGGAGTTTGACTTCAAACTTGTAAGAATTCTTTTGGTTTGACCATCCTCCTTCAACTAAAATGATAAGTACATGTTAAGAAGGAAATAAATCATACTAATTAAGCAACCAATGTAGAATCAAGGACCTGAAGAAAATCAATCTTAATTCCGTACAAAGAAAAAATATTTAACAATATACGATTTCCACCAAAAGCCCTTTAAGGGCACACTATAAGATAATGCATTTATTATTTCAATACCATATTTTGGTGGAATTCAGCAATCATAAAAGGCGTGTAAACAATTGATGGGTCTTTGAAAATAAAAAATTCCACACACCTCCCAAGCTTGGTCTTCCCAAATAGACATGTGCTTTGTTGTGGTTACTTCCGTTAACATTCCATACTTTTAACTCAATGATCCATCTTTGTGTTATGGCTATTATGAACCACCATGTTGTATAGTTTGGAAGCATTGGGTCAAGATGAAAAATAAATGTATAGGAGTAGTGAAGACCAAAAATGGTGAAAGTCCACCTTGCCCACGCGAAGACCAACAAGCTTGACCCACAAGCGTATTAATGCATTCTAACTAGCCCACACTAATGTAGCCTAAATAAGGTATTAAGGGCCGTCACATTGTCCACACCTATCACTTGCAAGAAGGCTTGGTAATGATAACGACCAGAGCAAAATGCAAAATATGATGATGGCAATAAGAAGCTCTGGTAGTATAGTTATTGGTGCTTTACAACTTGATCCGATGAGAATGGGCTAAGATCCAAAACTAGCGCATGGGCTCTACAATTGCCACCTCCACGACAATAAAAGTGGTTGCCCTAATGATTCTAAAAAAAGTGGTTGCCCTAATATCGAATCTACTACCACGATTAGAGGGACGGTTCCCCTTGAACAGGATTTTTGGTGTAACAATCTCAAATCTGGTTAGGATAATCTACCTCAATCGTGGATAACTAAAGCCGAGATTTACAGAAACCAGTTTGCCATAGCCTAGATTACAGGAGACTAATGAAGCCGATATCCCCGTTTTGGTGAGCTCGCCAGCAACGCCAACCCGAGCACTAGGCGCTCGGTGGCAGGGACAGGAGCACGAAGCCACGAAGAGATCCGATGTCATCGCCTTGGCCACCTCCGCTGGTAGCGACAAGAACGCATTGACGTGCTGGCCGTGCAACTGCATCGGCGGGCGTCGGCGACAAGGCCACCACCATCACCGTGGGCATCTTCGATGACGGGGGAGCTTGACAAAGACATTGTGTGGGCAGTGCGCAGGAGCACCATCGCTTGTGAAGGACTCGATCCATTTTGGCTGCTATGCTGCTATACTCGTTAGACCACCTCCATTTTACGACCTCGTACACGAGATGCACCAACGAAGCCCACGAGCTCGCTCAGGCATGGAAACTCGAGGTGGGAGATTGACAGGAAGTGCTAGAAGGGATGGATCAATACAAGAGAACAGTTTGGGACGAGCCAAGAATATTGAGCAGCGACCATGAAAAGGTGAATTTTTTTTAGCAACCGAAATATGATATTTCAGTGCGGCCCAACCAAGGAATTGCATCATCGCCTTCCTATTTTCCGTACCCAGACAAGGAATTAGGTACACTTATTTAACACAAAAACTAACCAAAACCAAGTTTTCCTAAAATTCCTCCAAAAACTAATTTTTTGAAAGGGTCTGTCTAGAAGTCAGCCATCTGAGCAGTGACGTTAGCATAGTTGTTTTGCTACGAGCGGCAAGGCTAGCTACAATCGGCGCCGAAAAATGTTGCAACAATACTGCAATCAACGACAACACATGCTACGACTGTTCTGACTAAAATGGTACAACCGTCAATGGAGGATATTACGGCCAGTGAGATGACATGCTACAGATACGAGGGCTGACATGCTACAACCAGCAAGACCGATGCTGCAAACGGTAGGAAGAAATGTTGCGAACGATGTGACAAAATGCTACAAGGTCGACTGAGACTTGGTTAGATCTCAGTCGACTGAGTTCCATTTTCGAAATCCCGTGTCTAATTAATTAGTAGTATCCACAGTTTCAAAAAGATAGTATCCACACAAACACCTTGCGTTGGTTTAGATGGGAGCCAAGCAACATCTTGATGTATGATTACTAGTCCTTAGGATCTGAATTCTTTATAGATCAATCTCGCACCACTCCCTAGCTCAAAGAAAATAATAACCCCAAAACCATCTCCTTGAGTTTTATACAATCCAACAATATAATAACATGATCTATGAAAATGAAGAAATACTGGTCCCTCCTTACAGCACATGATAATAACCCTACAATACAGTAATACAACACATGACATGATTACCTCTTGGATAGTAGAACGTAATCGATCACCTTCAATATGAAGTGCATGGCAAAGTAAACATAGAGCAATTGCTCCTAGAAGCAGAGTATGTCTAAACATTTTGATGTGTGTGAAAAGATGAAGATCACTATATGCATTGAGAACTATTTATAGACTTGTCATATAGCTTTCTTTAATTTCAATTAAATAATATGATATTTGTGTAGATTGTTTCTGTAATGCCAATTAAAGTGCAATATTTATTTTAATAAATGTGTAAATCTCTTTCTAGATTGTTTAATAATTTCAATGATTTTTGTGTAGATTGTTTCTATAATGCAAAGCGTATCATAATGAATTAATTGAAGATGGGGTGAAATATTTTAAAATTGCAGCCAACTATGCAATATTAATTGACCATACAAATAATATATATTCAACACCGACTAAACTAAATGAGTACACATTGGTCGCCAAGAAATAAAGTGATACCCTATCATTGTAATATTGGGGACCGCATGTCATCATCCGCATTGAATCTACATGTCAGGAAATAAAACGAACAACAATATGTGACCCAATAAAAACATGTTTGCTATACACTAGCAAGAAGCCTGTTGTTACAACGAGGCATACATAATCTAGTGGCTGAACATCAATATTGTACGACATATACCTTACATCCACCATATTCTAGATTTTGGTAGTAACATTTAATTTGATTTGAGTATGGGTAGGGGAAGGCAAGAAAAGTTTTGATTTAGTTGAGATTTTGTTAAGATTGATCTGATTTGATTGAGTTAATGCATGACGTGGTTTTGGGAAATTATCGATTTGGTTTATATTTATGTTGGTTTTTATTTGTGCAGCGTCGATTGGGGTTACCAGAAAAACCAATAGGAAACCATAAGGGGAGGGAAGGCGACGGAACCAACTCCCCTTTACTAGAGATCGGAAG
>NW_024117498.1:0-10929 GCF_003073215.2 Triticum urartu | reverse complement strand
GCACGCACCGCCACGCCGCTCCCCGTCCCCAGATGCGTTCGCCCTAGACCTAGATTTGCTCCGCCCGCCGCGCCCGATGAATCTGGTTCTAGGTCAGGCGCCCTAGATTCGTTGCCCCCCGCCGCGGCCAGGCGAGGCAGGCGACTCGTACGTAGTAGGTCCGAAACCAGCAGTTCGGGCGGTTACATGATGGAGTGAATAGTGTGTCGAGTATGGGCGTAGTGTTTAAATCCTTTGATTCCTTGCCTTTACTGCTAGGATTCGCCGCGCGAACTGCCGCATCTTGTTATATATGGTAGTATATATATATATATATATATCGTATATGCTATAATTTTGAACAGCCGGTTAACGGTTCGCTTGCCGCCTTTCGCGCCGCGTCGTGCCACGTGTTGTATGCGCCGGTTTCACGCCCGTTCCAATTGTCGGCGGCTGGTTAGCTGTAATTATCAACATGGCATGCTGTAATTCTCAACTGGCATGTCTGCGCTGGCTTGTCGCCTTTCGCTCTGTGATGTGCCCACGTGTTGTATGCGCTGGATTAACATCTGTTCCAATTGTCATTTTTGCAGTGCGGTCGTTTGGAACCGAAGGGCGGAAGAAGGACGGGATACAGATCCCCGCTAGCGACAAGGTCTATGAGTACATACTCTTCCGCGGAAGCGATATCAAGGTACATGTGGCACTGTGGAGACAGACCCTTGCGTAATCTTATTATGTTGTTTCCATTCTTGATTCCTGTACTAAATGCGTGCACTGAATGGTCCTGTCGCGTTGCTGCTTCATTGCTTCCACTTAGTGGGTCTGTATACAGCTTGGTATGACGTTACTTTTAGCTTGTCTGTCTGCTCGACGGTGTCGAGCAGCCATGTGTGACGTCATCTCGTCGTTACGCACAAAGTCAAATCCATGATTGGTTATGTTGTATAGTTCACATTATTGGGCGTGCCTTCTGTTTAAATCGCAAAACTTCCAACACAGAGTTTGTAAAACCATGTTATGTTTTGAATTTTGGATATGGTAGGATTGCATATGGCTCAACTAAGATATATTTGACATTTAAGCCAATCAGAAAATCAGATGATACTATGATGGCTAGATTTTGAGAAGGTTCCATCTTGGTAATGTATTAATTCAATTATATAGTGAGAAGGTTTCATTCTTTGTAATGTATTAATTTAGTTAGATAGTGACAGGGTTACATCTCGCTAAGGAGTTAATTTAGTAGCTACGGCATGTTCTCAGTACACACCTGTGAAGTTGTTATTTCTAACATGCCATTTCTGGTATCTGCTACTAGCTATCTATTCAAGTGTTGTGTTACTGTCATATCTCACGGGGGCGGACAATTCACTTTGCTTCTGCAGGATTTGCAAGTTAAGTCGTCACCGCCGCCGCCACAACCACAACCAGCTCCCCTGCACAATGATCCTGCCATAATCCAGGTACTACTATGATGCAAATACATGCAACTTGTACCTCAAGAGCCACTCTGCTGATGCAATTTTGTTCTGCAGTCACATTATCCTCAGCCCGCATCGACGGCCTCAAGTTTGCAGTCTGCTGCTGGTGCAGCTTTACCACACCTCAGCTCCCAGCCAGCCCAATATGGGTTTCAGAGACCAAATTTTCCAAGCAACATTCCTCTATATCAGCCAGGGAATAATCCGTGGGGTTCTTCTGGTCAAGCCCCCGCTGGAAATGCTTCTGCTCTTTCTGTCCCCCCAATGTACTGGCAGGGATACTATACACCTGCAGGTGGCCTTCCATCTCATCTGCAGCAACCTACTATGCTTCAGCCCACGCCTGGATTATCAGCTCCACAGACTTTCCAGTATCCAGGACTGAATCCATCTTTACCATCTGGCCCCCCCTTGTTGCAACCATCTGCTACTGCTCAGGGTCCTTCCTCAAGTGCCACACCTGCTACAACGGCACCTTCTGCTAGCTTATTAGGCCCAGAAACATCAAAGCCTCTGCTGCCGAACATGGTACCTTTGTTTACTCCTCCGGTGCCATCTCATGGTGCCTCTCTTCCTGTAGCCAGTCAGCCAATTTCCATGACTGAAACTAGTGCAACAGCATCACAGAGCTTAAATTCTCTTGTTAGTAGTAAGACTCCTGCTGTAAATCCAGGCTCAACACTGTCGCACCAAACAGCATCCCAGGCAATTTCTTCGTCTATTGCCTCATCTAGTCTTGCTGGATTGGAGATCCCAGCACCTTTGTTAGCATCATCTGGCCAGCTATTGCAGAATGCTCCATCCATGCTTTCATCATCTCAGTCCATGCAAACACCTTTACAGATGAGCAACAACATCGCCAAGCCTGCTGACACTAAAACAAAGGTTGCAGAACCACTGCTACCTGATCCTCCGGCACGTGCTGAAAATAATGAGCCTATACTGCCATTGCCAAAACAGACACCTCAACGGGTAATACCACCGTTTCTATATTTGTATTTGCATGCATTTAGATACATGATTTTTTTTCTTCAGAGTTATACTATATAATTAGCGGCCAGATGGGCTTATCATGAGAAACTTGCTTGATTTTGCCAAAGGAATTGTGTTTTCACCCCTTGTTCTTTTCCTTTTCTTGACTTCCCTTTTCTGGAGACCCATCATTTTTCCTGGCTTCATGTGGCTGGACATGTTTAAGCAGCAATTATGGTTAGATAGTATTTTGTAGATGCTTTGTCCAACTCAGAATATCACTAACTGTTTGAAGCTTTTAAAGCCAGGATCTTAACATTGTTAGAGGGTAATACTGGATTCTTCACAACTAGTTTACTACCATACAATTAAAATGATCAAATGTGAAATCAGGTTTTGAATTTGGCTGGTTACTGCTTACTCAACCAGTTTAGTGTCTAGTTAACCGCCTCAAAACTCTGTTTATCATCTCAAGTTAAAATATTTCTCAGTTTTCTGATTGATAGATGTCGTCAACTTGCCATGTACTCATCGAATCATCTTGTTTCTTAATGCAAAATAAGGGATCCTTGCTTTTGCTTACACCTTTTCTTACACCAAACTTGCTTTTGAAATGAACATCGTTAAACCTACTAGGCATATGTCGTCATAACAGCTTTCTGAAAAATCTTAGCATCTTGTCTATCTTTCTGTGCTCATTATTAGGCCTATCCTTATTATGTTGTGCCTCACTTTATTTTCAGCACAATGGAGCTGGTTCACAGGGCCACCACAACTATAGGGGCCGTGGAAGGGGTAGAGGCAGTGCGGTATGCCACATGCACTCCAGTATATCTTGTTTTTTTTGTTCGCGTTGTCTATATTGAATGATATATTGATCCTGCATGTTTTCATCTGTACTACTGCCGGTGCCTGCAATTTTTCTTTGTTGTGGATTTCTTATTTCAGTTGGATCGCTTGTATTTTTTTAAACAGGCTTGCTATCCAAATTATCTTGGGTGTCTTCATTTTATCTATGCCAAAAGTAGATTATTGGTACATTACTATTTTGCATTCTCACATTTGAGGGAATACTTGTATCAGTTGTGATACATGTACGCACTTCTATATCTCAAAAAAATTTGTTTATCAGTATACTGCACATATCTTTCTGTTACCTTTTAGCATCAATTCATTTTGTTAGTAATCCCTCTGTAAAGAAATATATTTAGATCACTACTCTTATATTTCTTTACGGAGGGAGTATAAATTTAGGGATTCACATGTTCTGAATTTGTACACACAGGGAAAAGTGACATGTACGATATAATGTACATATGATAGGGGGTGCGTTGTGTCTGCGTAGTGTAGTCTGTTTAGTTCTCGTTTGCAAGTGCCATCTCCTGCATGAGATTGATCAGTAGTCGGTCTTGATCGTTTGGTGGGTGGCCTCACTCATCTAATTTCTGTATGCGACGGTGGGGTTTTCCCTGGAGAAGAGGAGCTTTTAACTCAAATAGCTGAAACTTGAAGCCCTTCACTATATTGAGGCCTAAATCATGTAGACATTATTCCAGTTATTTATTGTGAAGAGGTCGACCTCTTGTATCATGTTTACATGTTCTTGTATGAAACAATGAAAATGCTTCTTATTAAAGAACGTTTGGCTTGATTGGACTGAGGTACTCATGCTTCCTCTTTTCTTGTCGTGCAGTTGTCGCAAGCGTCAACAAAATTTACTGAAGAGTTTGATTTTATGGCCATGAATGAGAAGTTTAACAAAGATGAAGTATGGGGCCATCTTGGTAGGAAATCCCAGTCTAGAGACAAAGATGGTGAGCAAGGAGATGATGTATTTGATGAAGACCTCGAGTACGAGGAAACAGACAATCCAGAGCTAGATGTCAAGGTTTGATAATTTCTTGTGCCTGTTTGGCATTCAAAGGCTTGTGTATTCAGGCAAAAAAAATCAACCTTTTGTTTCATTCTTTATGCAGCCTGTCTACGTGAAGGATGATTTCTTCGATTCCCTTTCTGGTGGAACATTTGGACGAGGTGGGCAGAACGGAAGGCCAAGGTTTTCAGAACTGAGGAAAATGGACACAGAGGTACATACATTAAGAGCCACATTCTTTCTTTTCTGATGCGCTTTGTATCCGTATCTGATGATTGTCTTTGTGCAGACTTTTGGTGATTTCGCAAGGCATCGCCAGCCCTACCGTGGCGGTGGACGTGGTGGTTACCGTGGGGGTGGTGGGCGTTCCCGTGGGTCGTACTACAGTGGCAGAGGAGACTATGGAAACATGGGAAGGGGCGGCGGCCAGGAGAACTACTATGGTAGTGGGAGAGGAGGCCATGGAAACATGGGAAGGGGTGGTGGCGGGCAGGATAACTACTATGGTGGCGGCAGTGGCAGAGGAGGCTATGGGAGGGGTGGCGGGCAGGAAGACTCGTACCCTCAGCGTGGGGGAGGCGGTTCATATGGAAGAGGCTGATGATACTGCCCCCCGGGCTGGCCATCCGTCATAATACACCGGTGTTGTAGCCCCTTCACTTGGCACCTACAGCTCATCTCTCTTGCTCCCGTTCTGCAAATAAGTGCGACTTGGCTTGTCCCTTGGTCGGACCCTACCCACCCCACCCAGCAGGGGTGGCTGCTGCTGTGTAGACTTTGTGTATCTTGATTGTACTGCGAGTCTGAGATGTGGTTGTATAGGACGCCGATCTATCTCATGCCTGGTGAGCAGTGTTGGGCTCTTATCTCATCACCCATTGTGCCTGTCTGGTTTTGTTTTACAATACATACATTCTAGCTGTATTTTACCAACTGTTTTGTACCGGAATTGAGCAGAAGAAAACCGTTGTAAACAGAATCTAGAGCTGATGACAAGTTTCTTATTTCGGTCTTGGTTTCTTTCTTGTGTGCTGCCTGCTTCTCTTCCTGGTCTCCTTTCTGTCCCCTCCTGGTTGGACTGAAAAGGACACCTGGTGCTGTGAGACAAGTGTAAAAGGAAAAATTTGTGTCTGGTTTGTTGGGGATATGGAAAAAGCCGGTCCGGCGCTTTCATTGTTTGTTGGGTCCAGTTAGTATCTTTTTGGCCTTTGTTTTGCTTAGACTCTATAGTCTAGATTGCACTTTACCACCTCTTGTGTACTCCCTCTGTGAAGAATTACAATTTTACAGAGGGAGTAGACCAAGAGGGATATATTGTGAAACAGGAATAAAAGTAGTGATCTAAACAGAGAGTTTGAGATAAGAATGGGAGCAAGTTTTAGTCGTGTTTTTGGTTTCCTTTGGTGGCGGTTGCTCGTCCTGGTAAAACATCATAATCCTTGTTTGTGTCCCGACTTGGTTGGATTTGTTTGAGATCGAAAGAAACAAAATGATCAAACTCCTTCTTTGCATTAGATGAAGTGCTATATATAGCACTGGAACAGGCGTTTACAAAGGGGGTGTCGGTTTAGACAACCGACGCAACGGTTCGAGAAGCAACCGCCAATGGTTAATACAAGCAGGGATTAATCCCGTAATTACTATGTTAATTAATCTTAACACTCCCCCTAATCCATGCTTGTCCAGGTAGCATCATCATCTTGAAAGAGACTCCTCCAAAAACCCTATGGGAAAAATATGAGGAGAATAGTGCATATATGTTGCTAAAACTCCTTCAAACCCGGTGGGAAAATAAGGAGAAAATGATGCAACATATAATGGTTATTGTCTCTCTTAACTCAATATGAGAAACTCATAGAATTTAAAGGACAATAGATATGTCACATATATACTTTCCTAAAAACCCCGGTGGGGAAAACAGAAAGTATGACATATGATCTTGTATTGATATTACCTCATTAAAAACCTTGATGAGAACCTGTAAAGTAAACTCATGAAGGGAAAAGAGTATAATATAATGCATTGAACAGGAACAATTCAGCAAGATACCCCCCCTGATTCTTGCAAATTTTGAAGCCGTCCCAAACCAATTCCAAGAACATATATCTGGAATGTAGAAGTTGGTAGAGACTTCGTGAACAAATCAGTCATATGATTTGACTTGCAAGATATGCAATATAGCAATATTGCTTATTAAGTAACCTGTTTGCATCCGGGCAACACAAGAAACATTATTGTTGAGATAATGGTTGGTGGATGTAGCCATGAGGTCTTTTTCGAAGACTCTCCATGAGAGGGCTACCTAGTAGGAACACTAAACTTGTCTACGATCTGACATAGTGGGGATCTGATCGATGTATCCAATGATATTGGTGTTCAGATTTCTCCGAAAACTGAAAAATCAGGACAAGATGTTTCATGCCTTGGAGATATCGAAAGATATTCTTGAGTACCAACCAATTGTGTTTGGTGGATCCAATGACATTATGGAACGTTGAGTCCCAATATCTCATTTCCATCATCTCTTGGTCTAATAGATCTTTCTCTACGTCTAGAGAATGAACTACCATGAGAGTTGTGGATAGATAAGTTTTGTCCACAATGAATTTCTCCAATATATTTTGAATATAGACAACATAGTATACTATAATGTATGAATGAAGGTGCTCAAGTTGCAGTAACGAGCGGTATTTTGGTTTACCCAAATCCTTTATTTTAAAGTCCATCACTTAGATGATTACATGTGTCATCATTGCAGACACACAAACATGGATAATCATCATTGTAGGAGTAATCCTTTTGTATAAGGAACTCACTACGTCGGTTGTACCATATGTACCGACAACAGTAAGCCGTATGGTGGCTTACCGATTTTACACAATGTATGTTGTATTTTGTATTTCGATTCAGAATTGAGATTCCATCAGAAATCAATCATATATGTCTGAATCTAGTGATCCATATGGATAGGTGATCACTACATCTATCAACTGCAGAGATAGATGATTTTGAACTGCCAATGATATAAGTTATCGGAATGAGATTCCACCTCTGGAGAATAGTTGGGTATCTGCGTGAACCCTTGCGCTACAATACTTGCTCTTTGTTTCACCACCTCGTTATTCTCAATTCTGTTTCCAGAAGAAAACTAGTGTAGGTATTGCTTATGTATACCTACTTGTTATTGAGCAAGATCATTTCTATCTAGATTATACCCTTTGCTTGAGTTCAGTCCGAGTGTTGTTCACACTTTGCCATGGCCATGGTCTTTGGATCTGAATCATTTGAAAGGTTTTTGCAATCTAGTTGAGAAATGTATGTCGACAATTGTAGACTTCCGGTTATATGTTTCTCCAGAATCTATATATCAATATATAGTTGATGGAAATATCGTTACCCATGGCGACTGCTCGCGATTTCCCAATGCGATCGAGTCGGGTATTTCGATGTCCCGGTCAATGTGTGTACTATGACCTGGGTTGGTGTAGGTTTCCCATCCACTGGGTATATTACCCATCAGGTGTCTGTCAATGTGAAGTTGACTTGCATTTACTGATTCACGGGCCTTGATATCCTTGCTTGCGAGAAGCTGAATCCTGATGTACTATTGCCGTACTTCTCCCCCTGTTGCTTTGAACAGGGAGTGAGTGGTTTTAGTTGGTATCTCCACTATTTCCAACATATTTTTCAGGATTGTAGGATTGTGTGACATCTTTATAGTCAGTAAATGAATCTGGCAGGTTATTTGCAATGTGTTGCAAATCTTCTGAACGCATGGTTCAGATCTTTGACTATGTGGATTTGAGGTAGAAATGTGTTGAACATTCCACTAATTTCCTGGCATTCTTTATGGTATTTGAAATCCCCCCCTAATGCCTGAAAATATTCCTCATGAATTAGCATACTGGCCTTGAATAACTCCCCATGCGAGGGGCTCGAGGTATTGACGGAAATACAGTTATTCCTCACATAGATCCCAACTATATGTTGAGGGGCCAATGATGTATGCTGGGTGGTGATATCGGTATGCAACCGAATTACCGCAGATAGGAAATACTTGGTAGATATCCACATATCAAAGATAGAGGGGAATAATATTATGCAGTTCTGTCATGAGCGTGTAAAACTGCATGACTCCAGCATAAAGTTGGCAAGTTGCAATTCCAAAGTAAAGATAATGCAATGAGCTTAAATCTTTGGATAGGATTCTACCAAACCATTTTGAGTCTAGACATTAGGACAAATTGCAAACTTCAATCCAAGGGACATAGAGAAGGCACTCAAGGAGAATTCTGCAATGTTATCCATTCGATTTGCTTGAAATCGATGTCAGGATAATGAGCCAATGGTTTCGTGTGAATAAAGCACACACTTAAGACCATCATGTAGATATGTCTTTTAGAACTATGGAATATCTGAATAGTCTACTCAATAGATGGGAAGAGCCACTTACCTCAACTTGATACATTCAAGGAGTCTGAGTGGTTCAGCGTAGACTTTAAGGTGTGCGAGCCTTAAAATTAGCTTCCCTCTGTCACTTTTAGTGCACATAAAATCCAAATGTTGTTAGAATTTAGCATCATAATAATCATAAACTATTGAAATTGCTGATAGTTTCGGTTTCAACCCAATGTCTCGATGACCAAGGCCAATATGCCAAGTTTGTCATGTACAAGACACTCTGGAAAACTATCTCGTACACAACATGTGCTACGGGTTGTGTCGTATGTGTAGTACAATCCAGATGATACAGAGAGAGTGTGCTTACCATATCCGTTGCATATGGTAAAGAGAAGTTATTTCTCTTTGTTGTCATCATAAGTTTCGCTATGGAAACTATTTTGACGGATACCTCTATAGCTTAGTAGGGTACGAGTTAAACCTGGGAAGCAATAAAGCATCCCGACGTTACTCGAGTACCCACAGGGATAGTAATATGACTCGAGTTGAGCCAACAAATACCTCATCGCGCCTAGCGATTTTAAAATATCTCCTTTATCTCAATGAGAGTGGAAACATTGTACTTCCCTGAGTATAGAGTTTGTGGTGCATATGTCCACAAGGCACATATCATTTTTCATCGGATTGACTCCCGTAGAAATCTATATATAGACATGAAGATTCTCAAGAAAATCACTTCGGATATATAGAATACATACAAATGAATTTGTATCAAAGTGTTGATACAATATATTGTGATATACAATATATGGTGACAACAATAATCATGTTCTTATTAGAACATCATAAATGGACATAAATAAATAGATCACTAAGGAGACTAGGGACTAAATGTATAGTCTCCAAACATGTCGGTTGATTCATATTCAACCATCATGCTCTCCATGCTCATAGGGTCTCGTGACAGGTTGAGGGTTTGAAGTCAGTTCCAAACCATTACCCTTGAGGTCCTTTGCGTCCCGGTAGCGTGGCTTGGATTGCACGCGTTATCCCATGGGATGCAAGACTGATCTTGATGTCCATGACCCGCTTAAGTAAGTTGTGGCCATTGAGGGCACTTGCCTCAAATTGTTAGCCATCGATTACTTATAGGGGCAAGCCAGAGATAATTAATTTACAAGAAGTAAATTAAAAACCATCATGGTTTTGTAATAAAAATGCAAAAATTTGACTCAAGTGTATAACTTGAAAATGCTCAACCTCAATTGTGAGAACATAACACATTGAAGATCATACAGATCTCACAGTAATAGAGATAGTCTGCACATGGGCAGTAGATCCAACTCATTACCTTGTGTTTTCCTAATATAATGAGGGTGATGTTATTGTCAAAATTTTACAAGTTTATTGTGCGGGAGAAATCAATCTCGACCGCTGTGACATGTTCATGAAGAATGTCAATGTGGTAAACACATAGAACATATCATCCCCGGTGAAAAACCGGTAATTTATTTATATTACAGATTGCGTAATATAAATACATCTTAATGTTGCAAAATTAATAGATTTCAAGAAGGTGGCTCGAAATCATTAGTGTGAACCTCAAATTGCTAAGGATGACACCTTGAATTTTGCATATGTATTTGCAAGAAATTGAAAATCTCAATTGCAAATAGACGTATTAATCTCGACATGTAGCGAACATGGAGATACATACATTCCGGAATACACCGTACTCAACGGAAATACACTACTATTGTAATGAATAGTAATAATGTTGCAAACTTGTTTAAGTGAAAAACTTGAATTGTATAGACCTCAAATTAAATGAGATGATCTTGTATCAAGTTGCAGGATAATTCAACAAAGTGAATTAATATTTTGCGAGAGAAAATTAATCTCAATCGCAATGAGATTGTTTTGCGAGAGAAAAAAAAATTCTCAATCGCAAATTAGTACTCTAGAGGTACTAAATTTATCTTTGCAAGAGATAAAAACAAATCTCAATTGCAAGTAATAGATGTAATGAATCTCAACATGTAAGAAACATGGATATATTACATCACGTTCTGGAATACAAGGTACTCTACAGAAATCAGTATTTAAGACAAATACTGGAAATAACAGAGAAAAAAAAATGCCGGCCCAGGCGGCCATACAGCCCACAGCCGACCGGATGGGGAAGGGGGCAACCGGTGGTCGACCCAGGCGCCTGGGCCT
>NW_024117497.1:0-5896 GCF_003073215.2 Triticum urartu | reverse complement strand
TCTTCATCTCGCCCGCCCCTTCTTTGCACCTCGTGGGCACGGGGTACTCCGGGAAGAACTTGGCGAGGATACCACACACCTCGCCGCGGTGCAGCATGCGCCCTGCACAGAGGTACCGGCCATGCGCATCGGGCGTCTCGTACGCACGCGTGTGCGCGTCTGCAACATCCTGGACGTGCACGTACGCCTGTGCCGCGTTGGCATACGTCTGCACCGAGCCATCTAGATACTTGGCAATATGCCACGTGCTGGCATTCACCGCTGTCTGTAGCAGAGGGCCCAACACTAGAGACGGGTTGATCACGACAAGGTCTAGCTTCCTCTCCTTGGCAAGCTCCCATGCCGCCTGCTCCGCCACCGTCTTTGCATAGCAGTACCAGTTCTGCATATGCTTACTTGTCAGATGCATATCATTTTACATGTATTTCTTTTAGCATGTATATGGTGCTTCTAACATACACGAGTGAGAGTTAATTAAGCTGACCTTTGTATTCTTGCAGAACTCGAGGTCGCTCCAACATGTCTCGTCGGCCTTCCCATCAAGGGTGCGGCGAGGATCCATGTACACGGCGCCGATCGACGACGTCATTACGACACGCCGGATGCTGCCCACCTCCGCCGCCGCATTGATCACGTTTCTCGTCCCGTTCACCGCCGGCTCGATCATTTTTTCCTGCACCAATTCATGAATAAACCATTGTCAGCTGCCGTACATTCGATGTCAGCTGCTAGTACTCCAATGTGGGTAGGGCTGAAGAACTAAGTAAAGTACCGGGTCATCGGTGACGGGGCATGCGGTGTGGAATACGCCTTCGCATCTTTGGAATGCAGCGACGAGGCTCTCCTTGTCAAGCAGGTCCACCCGGAAAAGGGTCAGCCGGTCCGTAGCCCCTTCCAAGGCTCTCAGATGCGCATTCCTTGTCATATCATCTGAAATTACACGGAAGTTAAATATACATTACACAGTTATATACTCCTTGTACTAAAGCAGCGTCAGTTAATATGAATTAGAGAAAGTACATGAAGTATCACTGCTACACGATCCAATGGAGATTAGCAAATGTTAGCACGGTGCCCTGCGCTTACCAGGGTTTCGGACGGTGCCGTGGACCACGTAGCCCTTCTCCAGGAGGAGCTTCACTAGCCAGGACGCGATGAAACCGCCGGCGCCGGTCACACAGACGGTGCGTCCGCGGCCAGTGGCTGCCGTGTTGACACGATCAATTCCCATGTCTCAATTTGGCAATTTGCTGAACTAGGAGATGCAGTGAGCAACAGAAGTATGGATATGTATCTATGTGTGTGTGTGTCTCGACTTCCAAGTTCCAAACTGAGGTGTGTACTGCTGGGACCCGCTCTGTAGCTGGTATATATAGGGCCTGGATGGCGTGTGCAGTTTGGCAGCCACATCCCACTTGCCATATTTGTTTCTTTTTTAATTTGGGTCAGCTGTAAGTCTGCTTCTCTGTCCAATGTAACGTTGTGGCTATGCGGTTCCTATCACAGGAAAACACACAGTGGCTGGATCAGATTAAGCTCTATACTCTATAGAACAAGCATCCATCTTGCCTTCACGCGTATCGTGTGTTGATTGTACAATACGCACGCGTATCATGTGTTGATCATAATTCGACGTTAAGTGTATAGCAGTTTCCACGAATATATTACTGGGAACGAAAGCGCGTGTGAGGTGCGTCTCAAATTTCAGAGTATTTGGACATTTGGATAGCTCTTAGCAAAAAAGACAAATTGGGTCACAACAGTATATGAATAGTATATTTTTTAACAAACCTCAAATTTGTCTTTTTGCCAAGAACTACTCAGATGTCCAAATGGTTTGAAATTTGGAGCGTACATCACGCACCAAATTATCTATCATACCAAAAAAATTGAAACTTTTGGAAGTTTTTTAGTATTTGTTTCAAATTTTTTTTATTCGACGCGGGTGCATATGAGCGTGGGAGCCAAAACGCCTCACTCGTGTAAGTAGTACTACATTAAGTTTGTTCCAACCTATATATATATTACAGAAAATTTAGTATATTTATGCAGCTGGAGGTGGATCGCGGACCCGAAGGTTGGTGGCTGCCGGTAGCAGATGGAGGAGAGACACTTGGTCGCGTGTGTTCACATGACAATGGTCATGCACTTGCCAACTTGCGCGTCCACCGTACTACAGAAACATGGATAAACATATAGTTGTACACCTTGATTAAATTCTTCACGCGTCATACCTAGCATTTGGATTTGTATCCAACCACGTTTTCCACCCTCAGCTAGCTATGTAACTTGTACATTTTTGTGGAATCAAAGCTTACCCAATAAATTTGTAAGCGCTGACATGATACACCTTAAACTTCTTTTTTTAAAACAACATCAATTACAACGTAGACGCACATGCGCACACACTCATATCAGAACACACACAGCCCCACTGAAGACCGGGTTGAAGTTGCATAGCTTCGAGATTGATGAGGACTAATCACAATGGGAGTAACTTCAGCAGTAACATCGAGTCCAATTCAGCAAATTTGTTTATGTGGCAATGAGTTAATGAGGAGAGAGGTAGTAGTAGTAACTTAGCTAGTTACTGTAACATCACATGTCCCAATGCAATATGAGTCTATAACCTAATAAATGAAGCTATGCATGTTACCACACTTATATTACTACCCACTATGAAGATAGTAACATAGTCTAGGAATACATGTATGTTACTAGTGTATGTTACTCTCCATTGTGGCTAGTCTGAAGTCACCATTGGCACCTCACTATTGACGAAAGTGTCGTCTATCATTAAAAGAATAATCCGCATTAATATGACGTTTGATGTCTGAGGGGCTGGGGGTAGTGGATTTATTGGCACCACATCACTGGCATACAACTTTTGAGATGAGAGCCGATCCCTTACCTTCCAGAATGGAGCATCCCCATTGGCAACAACCACTGTAGTAGTTGCGGAACTACTGGGCCACTGCCCTCCTAACCATCCAATCACTGTTTGATTCTTTTCTTTAACTATGATGTGATAACTATATTGATGACATGAGAAAGATGATAGCTTTGAAGGCCTTAAAATCTTGTTGATCTCTTAGTTAACCTTGTTCAAATAAACATGCATATGGTTCATGATTTTGAGTACTTGCTTCTAAAATTAGTATTGCTGCAACCAAATGTCAATTTAGAAAGAAAAGAAACATAAACTTAGCTATGTAGTGAACGAGGTGACTGCTAAGGTCCTTGCAAATGGTTAGAAAATATTATATCACACACAATGTTGGGATTGGAAGAGAAGTTAGCCAATTGGATAGAATGACACCCTTCTACTATGATTAATATAGTGGAAGGTTTGCATATGTGATGAGGGCTTTATCAAAGACTACTGATACGTCACAAACATACTAATATATTTTTATTGTTTCATGTCACGTTTCCATCATTTTGGCATAGTTTTGGCATTATTTTTTTTGGGCTAACCTATTAACTCTATGCTCAGTGTCAGTTGTTGTTTTCTATATGTTTTTCGACTTCCAGGAAAATCAATATGGAACTCCAAAAACCCAAAAATCCAAAAAGTGTTTTGAGTCCAGAAGCTTCCGAAGGACACCTTCCCTAGCTAGGGGGTGGCCCACACTCCCCATGCGCCCCCACCAAACTGTCAAGGGCGCGTGGTGGGGCCATGTGGGCCCTTTGGTACTCCGTTCCATCGCCTCTCGACACCGATATTTATCATTCGTCCAAAAACCCTAAAGATCGAGGAGTCTTTTTGTTTCTGCGGACGCACCTCTCTATTTCATGGCGATCCTGAAGCCTTTTCGGTATGCCACCAGACGGGAAAATCAACATGGTGGTCATCTCCATCAACTTGAAGGCCATCATGATCGCTCGTGAATAATTTCCTTTGGACTATTGGTCCATAACAATAGCTAGTTCGTTTTCTCTCCCATGTTTCTCAAAACTAAGATCACATGACCTGCCTTACATGATTGTAATGCATCTGATGTAATCTGTTAGTGTCTTTGTTGTAATATGATGAATTGTGACTTTATGATCAGATTTATACATGAATCTTTTGAGATCTATTTGGTTTCTTTACTGCATAATCTTTAACTAATAATAAAGTCATTAGTGCTTCTGCCCGTACGTCGCACATATTTACAGAAAACCCTCTCTGTTTTCAAGTAATTAACCCGCCATCCACGTTTAAGTGAGAGTCGTTTTTGTTGTTTTACAGACCCCCCCCCCCTTCCTTCCTGGTAATTAACCCCCACTCCACCATTAAGTGACATAAAACAAATTATTTTCTGCGTTTTAGAAGAAAACCCCATGTCGTTTTTATAATTAACCCACAATCCATATAGAACAAATACTATTTTTTAAAAATATGCATATCTTTTAAACCCTAACTTCAATTTTAACATCTTATATATGAAATTTGATTAGAAAAATGTGTAGAACATGGATATGATGTTATTTTACCTATTAAATATTAAAAAAAAGATATTTAGGGTGCAATTTTAATCAATAGCTCACAATCCATCTTTGTTTCGTACCGACACCGACCCGGAATGCAATGAGCACCTCATCAAAGCCAAATTGGAGATGAAAGAAACCGTCGATAGCCATGCATGCACGCCTCAGCAAAATCTTGCATGCAAAAAAGTAGATTTATCATCTTATCCTCAGAGAGAGAGAGACGCCTCGGTAAGACCTATTTGTGTCTTAGTCATGGTTATTGGGTTAGGGTCGTGTGGTATTTTCTTCTCCCATTGCAATACACCGGCTCTTTTACTAGTTCTTATTCATATATATGCTCTTTGTTCTATCTTTCTCTCTTTGGCCAAGTTTGAGGGGTGATCTCGAAGGAGTTGTGTATGATAGTTGGGTTCAATCTTGCAAGTAATCTACCATTGTGACAGAAAGTGGACAAGGTTTTTATTGTGTTGTTCCCACTAGGAATAAAAGATGATTGTGTATTTGTCCTTCGAACGCAAGGTGAAGACATCTATTTCACGTTATCATACTTATTGCAATACTTTGGTTTACTTAATACTTCCAGACGCATGCTGGATAACGGTCTTGAGTGGAGTCTTAGCTATAGACATAGTTGATAACGATATAGATATTGGGATGTGATGCTCGTATGTTGATTATGCCATGGATAGTCATAGTCATAAAAAATGTAATTTAATCGATGTACAAATGTAATTTGTTTACCACACCATGCATTTTTTAGAGAGAAACCACTAGTGAACCTATGCATCCCAGTCCATCTTATTCTTATATTATTTCAACCTCGATCAATGCTCTTTTCAATTCCTTGCTTTTAATTTTATGTTCCAATCAAATCTTCCACACACTTGTTCTTTTAATCCTTGTAACTAGCAACCCAGGTGAGATTGACAACCCCGCTGGTTCCATTGGGGGCAAGGCAGTTTTGTATCTGTGTGTGTAGCTAATCATTGTTTGTCTTTTCAAATTCATGTTGGTTCGATAAAACTTAAGGTCACCTACTTTAAGAAAAAATTACCGCTTGCTACAAACCCTTGCACCTAGAGGTACAACAACGTCCTAGTTCGCAGGAACAAAGGCTTTTTCTGGTGCTGTTGTCGGAGAGTTTACTTCACAGACATAGGTCTACACTCTGTTACTTTAATCCTCCTTATGTAATTTGCTTAGTTACTTTTTGTTGCTTGTTATGTTGCCTTTCTACTTTTCAAGAAACTCAAAAACACAAAATATTTAAATTCTAGCAAGGTTACACTTCTGTTTTATGCTTCAAAACATGTCTAATTCAGCAGGGTTAGCGAAATATGCAGTGTCGGGCAATTGCAGGAGCCCGCCATTGATACATCTGGAAATAGTGGCGGGGGTGGCGGGGGCCCCGCACCTGTCA